>NC_056440.1:73511974-73681974 GCF_018296145.1 Oncorhynchus tshawytscha | reverse complement strand
TGGAGAGAGAGGACAATGACTTGTGAATGTGTCAGAATTCCACAGTCATTGGAAAATAGGTACACTGCCACCTATTGGACTATAAGGACTGATGGATCATCATTTACAATCAATAGTATGATATTGATGAAAATAAAATGTATCCTATTTGAATAAAATGTTTAACTAGATTTAGCTGACATAGGAAACCCCCTAGCCCAACAAAAACAATATGGTTTTCTCTCCAATATGACTGTGCCAAAGAGTAGTACACAATTCCTCATTTCGTCAATGGTCAAAGGGGACACAAGGCAGATTTTCATGTTGCAATCTCCGTAGATGAGAGGGAAGTTGAAAGCATGACTCGTGCTGTCGCAGAACAGATGTTTCGTGTAGCCTGGAACGACAAAACTAGAGGATTTATACTTTCTGACTGAAAAAACATTTTGTAACACTTATAATTAAGCAATAAGGCACGAAGAGGTGTGGTATATTGCCAATATACCACGGCTAAGGGCTGTTCTTAAGCACAACGCTTTGCGGAGTGCCTGGACACAGCCCTTATCCGTGGTATATTGGCGATATATCACAAACCCCCGAAATGCCACATTGTTATTATAAACTGGTTACCAACGTAATTAGAGCAGTAAAAATAGTTGTTTGTCTTACCTGTGGTATACGATCTGATATACCATGGCTGTCAGCCAATCAGTAATCAGGGCTCGAACCACCCAGTTTATAATGGTCTTTGAAACACTTTCAACACATTTTTTCAGTGATATTTTTTTTAAAGAAGTATTTTTTTATTTAAATAAACGCATAAAGGGCTCCCGAGTGGTGCAGCGGTCTACGGCACTGCGTCGCAGTGCAAGAGAGGCGTCACTACAGTCCCTGATTCGAATCCAGGCTGTATCACATCCGGCCATGATTGGGAGTCCCATAGGGCGGCGCACAATTGGCCCAGCGTTGTCCGGGTTCAGCCGGGGTAGTCCGTCATTGTAAATAAGAATTGGTTCTTAACTGACTTGCCTAGTTAAATTAAGGTTAAATAAAAAATATAAAAAATATGGCATGGGGTACATACACATGTTCATTGACTTCAACTATAACAATGAAATGATCAGTATGAAGACAGTTGGAAAGCTCAGTATGACAGGAAGAGGCTGATATCTGTGGTTGCTGTTATCATTAAGGCTAAAGCTGTGGGTGAAATATATTCTATCCAGATCAGGAGGGTCTAAAAGAAATGTATTGAGGCAAGGCCTCAAGATAAGCAGCTGAATACATACAGTACACTCAGTCATTATACTCATATCATATAGCTTCAGACAAACATATACAGTGACACTATGTTCTTTTTTTCTATGAAGCTCTTTCTTCTGTGGCACATGAAATATAAAAACATTTGAGCATGAAATGAGCATTATACCACAACTGAAAAATGTGTCTAACACAGTGGGGCCTACATAGAAAAATGTGTCTAACACAGTGGGCCTACATTGAAAAATGTGTCTAACACAGTGGGGCCTACATAGAAAAATGTGTCTAACACAGTGGGCCTACATAGAAAAATGTGTCTAACACAGTGGGCCTACATTGAAAAATGTGTCTAACACAGTGGGGCCTACATAGAAAAATGTGTCTAACACAGTGGGGCCTACATAGAAAAATGTGTCTAACACAGTGGGGCCTACATAGAAAAATGTGTCTAACACAGTGGGGCCTACATAGAAAAATGTGTCTAACACAGTGGGGCCTACATAGAAAAATGTGTCTAACACAGTGGGGCCTACATAGAAAAATGTGTATATGTTAAAAAGTATTTCAAAAGTTAATTCAAATTTACCACAGGTAAAATTATATACGGAACCTATTTTAATGTTTTTATGTGCATTATGTTTGACATAAACATTACTAACAATTGCTCTTCTACATTTTAAGTTAATTAACATATAGAAACAATGTGACAAATCAAACTTTGTAATTTAATTTACACACAAAAATCTTTATCAAAACATATGATAAACATTGTTTTCAATCTCAGGAAGAAACATTTTCACATACATTTACAAGTACATCCATTTGTTCCTTAGGCTCTGTGACACACTGGGAGCTGTGGCTCTGTGTCTGAGAGATGCTTGGTCTCTTGGTCACAAAGGACAGTTCTTTAGTCCCCTCTCCAGGAGCCGTGCTTGAGATATGCCGGAACAATTTCTGAATGCCTGTCTCCCTCAGAGAACTCCGGAACGTACGTGCCACAAACACATAGAGCAAAGGGTTGACCGAACTACTGATGAACACGAGCGCTCCAGCAATGAAAGTCATGGTGGTTCTGACGCTCTCTATACGCGCTGCGGCCTCTCGGTGGGACCCCTTGATGGTGAGGATGACGAGGGAGAGCACGTTGCCGACGTGGTGAGGGGTCCAGCATAATGCGAACACCACTACCATGCTTGCAATCAACCCCATGGACTTACGCTTGGACTTAAAGGTAATCTGTGCGATGCGGCTGTAGAGACAGCTGTAGCAGACCACAAGAATGCAAAAGGGGACAGCAAAGCCCACCAGCGTCTCAGTAGAACACACACAGCCTCCTGGCCGTCTGAGGTGTAGTCCCTGTACAGGCAATGCTCCTCCCCAGGGTCCCCCTCCACCACCTGGGTGGGAAAGACCGGGGTGCTGAATAGGAACGCAGCAGCCCACAGAACAAGAATAACTTTATTCAAGGCCTTCTTCCTCCTCCATCCGGCTGAGGCAAAGGGGTGTCGCACAGCTACAAAGCGCTCGACGCTCATGAGGGTGATGAGGAAGACGCTGCTGTACATGCAGGTGTTGATGATGTACACCATGGCCTTACAGGATGCCTCCCCGAACACCCAGGAGCGGGCCAGGGAGTAGATCCACAGGGGCAGGGTTATGAGCACCAGCAGGTCTGCAGCAGCCAGGTGGAGGATGAGCACCACGGTGTGGGAGCGCTGCTGGACGTGCCTAAGGATGGTCCAGATCACCAGCAGGTTCCCCGGGACACCCACCAGGAACGACAGGCCCAGGATCACACAGGCCACCACTGTCCCGCCAGGAAACTCATCAGGAGCCATGGTGGACTCTGAAGCTGAAGACAGCTGATGATCGAACGGTTCTGGTTGATGCTGCCGATCGCCTTGCCTCACCTCGCATTACGTGCCTTCTATCTGGTGTACATACTCAGACAGAAAAAAGATCTGCACCAGCAAGCTTTCACTTCCCTTTAACTTTGCTGAGGAGAACAGGAAAGAGGTTGGTTTTTCACAGAGCCATCATTCTGTGAGAGACATAGCACTGAGTCATCCAGTGGGTCCTTATTGTTGCACTGTCTGGAAAAATATATCTTCTGAGATATTTTAAGAGTTCAAACAGTTGTATTGACCACAAATTACTTTTATTGAAGTCATATGAACTTTATTGTGAACTTTATTGTGATCAAATAGAGTAAGGCAGTGTGTTATTTTATGTAACATGAATGTAAATACAAAATAAAGGTTAAATCAAATAATATTCAAGGAATTGTAACATGACCATGAATAAATGTTATTTAAATTATACCACTTTATGAGCAAATGCAATAGCTTTATTGTGTTGAAATAGTCACAATTGAATTACTTGTGTGAGCTTTTCTCACCGTATTTCACAAGGACCACAACAATATCTACATTTTGTACCATGATCATAAAAATACAACTGTTAATCAAACTTCTAGATTCTAGACATATTTATTTCTCATCAATGCTGACATCTGAATCAATGATCAGGTCACAGTTTTCATTTGACATTTGAGTCATTTAGCAGCCACTCTTATCCAGAACGACTTATCCAGAATGCTCTTATCCAGCGCCACCATCTCTGTAGTCCTACATGGTAGTTATGTCTGTGGTATTGTTGCAGTCTGGCCTTACTGAGGACATTGTGTTTTCCGATCCTATTGTGTTGCCAGATCCTATTGTGTTGCCAGATCCCCTTAGCTTGGAGGAGGTGTGTGAGGAGAGTTCCTGGAACAGCCTGACCATGCGGGACTCCTGGAGACTGCCCTGGAAGTTCCTTGCAGCGAAGGAATAGAACACAGGGTTCACAGAGCTACTAATGAAGGCCAGCGCTCCAGAGATAAACACTATTGCAGTCTGGGCCACTGAAACAGGCACAGCATCATCTGGATCCTCTGCCAGGATGCTGACTAGGTCTACAGTGTTGAGGACATGGTGAGGAAGCCAGCAGAGAATGAAGGCTACCACCACACTACTGATCAGAACTGTCGACTTCTGTTTGCTGCTGCCGAAATGCATTGTCCTCAGGTGTGTTGCTACTAGACAGTAACAGACAGCCAGAGTGGAGAAGGGGACCACAAAGCCCACCAAGATCTCCAGGCATAAGAACACCACCTCTTGGGCCACTGAGCTGTACTCCTTGAAAAGACACTGCTCAGTCCCATTGATCTCATCCATAGAGCTGGTAAGAATGGATGGGATCCCTAAAAGGAAAGCCAGAACCCAGATAGCCACTAGAGCCTTGTCCATAATTGCCTTGGTCTTCCAGCGCAACATCTTGAACGGGTACAGGATGACAAGGAAGCGCTCGACGCTCATGAGGGTGATGAGGAAGACGCTGCTGTACATGCAGGTGTTGATGACGTACACCATGGCCTTACAGGATGCCTCCCCGAACACCCAGGAGCGGGCCAGGGAGTAGATCCACAGGGGCAGGGTGATGAGCACCAGCAGGTCTGCAGCAGCCAGGTGGAGGATGAGCACCACGGTGTGGGAGCGCTGCTGGACGTGCCTGAGGATGGTCCAGATCACCAGCAGGTTCCCCGGGACCCCCACCAGGAACGACAGGCCCAGGATCACACAGACTACGGATCGCCCTATGGTTGATGTTTCATTAAACAATGAATCATCATCGTCTGAGATGGAGGAGCCCGAGCTCTTCATTTTGCACTGCAGTCAACTGCTGTTTCCTAAGAAATAATGATTTTGTCTGGGGAGTACTTCCTTATATCACCCTTGGCCTCGAAAGCAGTAACAGCCACTTTACTTCTGTAATAAAACAAACAAGGGTTTCTGTCTGAGTGTGACAGGAAAGCAATGTGGTTAGCTAGATGTGACGAAGAAAAATTAAGGTTGTTAAATATTTTATGTATTTTGCATTGTATTTATTTTTTGCAGTAGGTTATGTATGCCTTCCCCATTACAGTTTATACAATAATTATTTTTAGTGCATGAATGCATTGTGTTGGGCACGTTTTACAGTCGTGGCCAAAAAGTTTTGAGAATGACACAAATATTAATTTTCACAAAGTCTGCTGTCTCAGTTTGTATGATGGCAATTTGCATATACTGCAGAATGTTATGAAGAGTGATCAGATGAATTGCAATTCATTGCAAAGTCCCTCTTTGCTATGCACTGAATGAACTGAATTGCCCAAAAACATTTCCACTGCATTTCAGCCTGGCCACAAAAGGACCAGCTGACATCATGTCAGTGATTCTCTCGTTAACTCAGGTGTTGACAAGGACATGGCTGGGGATCACTCTGTCATGCTGATTGAGTTTGAATAACAGACTGGAAGCTTCAAAAGGAGGGTGGTGCTTGGAATCATTGTTCTTCTTCTGCCAATCATGCTAACCTGCAAGGAAACATGTGCCGTCATCATTTCTTTGCACAAAAAGGGCTTCACAGGCAAGGATATAGCTGCCAGCAAGATTTCAACTAAATCAACCATTTATCGGATCATCAAGAACTTCAAGGAGAGTGGTTCAATTGCTGTGAAGAAGGCTTCAGGGCGCCCAAGAAAGTCCAGCACGCGCCAGGACCGTTTCCTAAAGTTGATTCAGCTGCGGGATCGGGGCACCACCAGTATAGAGCTTGCTCAGGAATGGCAGCAGGCAGGTGTGAGAATCTGCACGCACAGTGAGGCAAAGACTTTGGAGGATGGCCTGGTGTCAAGAAGTGCAGCAAAGAAGTCACTTCTCTCCAGGAAAAACATCAGGGACAGACTGATATTCTGCAAAAGGTACAGGGATTGGACTGCTGAGGACTGGGGTAAAGTCATTTTCTCTGATGAATCCCCTTTCCGATTGTTTGGGGCATCCGGAAAAAAGCTTGTCCGGAGAAGACAAGTTGAGCGCTACCATCAGTCCTGTGTTATGTCAACCAAAGGAGTGGGCTCACTCACAATTCTGCCTGGAACACAGCCATGAATAAAGAATGGTACCAACACATCCTCTGAGAGCAACTTCTCCCAACCATCCAGGAACAGTTTGGTGACGAACAATGCCTTTTCCAGCATGATGGAGCACCTTGCCATAAGGCAAAAGTGATAACTAAGTGGCTCAGGGAACAAAACATCGATATTTTGGGTCTATGGCCAGGAAACACCCCAGACCTTATTCCCATTGAGAACTTGTGGTCAATCCTCAAAAGGCGGGTGGACAAACGAAAACCCACTAATTCTGACAAACTCCAAGCATTGATTATGCAAGAATGGGCTACCATCAGTCAGGATGTGGCCCAGAAGTTGACAGCATGCCAGGGCAGATTGCAGAGGTCTTGAAAAAGAAGGGTCAACACTGCAAATATTGACTCTTTGCATCAACTTCATGTAATTGTCAATAAAAGCCTTTGACACTTATGAAATGCTTGTAATTATACTTCAGTATTCCATAGTAATATCTGACAAAAATATCTAAAGACACTGAAGCAGCAAACTTTGTGGAAAAGTTTCATATCATTCTCAAAACCTTTGGCCATGACTGTACATTGACCCCCCTCCACCACCCCTTTTTTTGCCCTAACTCTCTTGCACTGGCTCTACGCACACTCAGTAGACTCTACCCACACATACTACACTGACACTCCAACACATACACACACACACTACATACGCTCAAACACACACACACATGCATATTGACACCACACACTCACACATAGACACACTTTCACACTTTTTCACTGTTGCTACTCTGTTTATTATCTCTCCTGATTGCCTAGTCATTTTTACCCCACCTACATGTACATATTACCTCAACAACCTTGTACCCCTGTACATTGACTCGGTACTGGTACTCCTTGTACATACTGTAGCCTCATTATTGTTAATTTATTGTGTTACTATTTTTCTTTAGCAATTTTTTTTCTTACTTTTTAACTCTGCATTGTTGCAAGTGAGCATTTCACGGTAAAGTCTACGCTTGTTGTATTTCGCTCGTGAAGAATAGCATTTTATTTGACATAGGGTTGACTCTTTTCGTTGTTATTATTGATTACTCTACTGTATTGTTGAGGAAGCTAGTGCATAAGAATTTGACTGCACCTTTTATACCTGCTGTAAACAGGGTTTGTCATGAATTTGTATTTTTTTATTATTAGATTTTTTGGATGGGTAGGTTACGTTCTAAATGTAATGTATTACAAACTTGTCATCAGTAATGTAACTAGGATAACACAAACTCAGGAACATAATCTGATTACTTTCACAGTTAACTGTCCAACACTGTAATCCTAGTTACATTACTTTTGGATCACTTTTTCCTCAAGAGTCAAAAGAATAAAGATAAAAATGATCCATCAAACTCATTTGGTGTGTCAAACTTAATCTTGCACTTTAAAAAAAATGTTGAATTGAAAGTCATTGAGAAAACAGAAAGATGTCAGAATTAATTTTTTTGCAAACATCCTTTCTGAATAAAAAAGTAATCCAATAAGTAATCATCTAGTTGTTCAAAAGTATCTGTAATCTGATTGCAATATTTTTGCTGGTAAAGTAAGCGATTTACAGGTCATTGTTTTTCCTAATTAGACATGTAAAATGATTACGTGTAATCAGTTACACCCCAACCCTGATTTTACTGGACAACATTGCACTTGATAGACTTTTATTTTGAAAGTTGCTGTGATGACGCTCAGAATTTCATGTCCTGGGTCTCCAGCAGATTGTTTTTCTCCAGCTTGTGAGAAATAAACAAGATGTCGTCAACATATGCCGCGTTCACACCCTAGACGGCACTAGGAAACTCGGAAACGTCCGACTTGCTAACTGGTTGAAGTTTTACACGTGCCGCGGCCAACGATTTAGCAAAATGGAAATTTCCGAGTTTCCTAGGTCCGACTAGTGTGTGAACGCAGCAATAACCACGGATCGGGGAATTTTAACGTAGTCTACTGTCAACCTCAACAAGAGGAAATTGGATGTTGGACATGAAGTTAGCTAGTTAATATCAAATTGATTAATTTGTAAGTTGAGTGAAATGTCTTTGCTCAAATTTTAACCGGACTGGTTCGGTGTATTTCATAATCATCAGCTAGCTAACTAGCTAGTTGCTAATGCTAGCTAGTTAGCAACCTCTACCGAGTACGGAAACATCAGATAGACTCTGGGACAGGTAACGTTAGCTAGCTAGAGAGCTTGGACTTTTTTTTAACTAGACAGCCAGCAAGCTAAAGTGCTCATTTATAAGCAATATCAGGTCCCCTATAGGAGTTTGTTTTATTTGAACTATACAACATTGGGTAGCTAGCTAGCTGTCAAATCGTGTAGCTAACAGATAGCTAGCTAGCTAGCTTCCATGCAACATTAGTCTAACTGTCTCTGGCCAGTGAAACAACACTAGAAACTAGTACTAGACAGAGGGCTTGTTGCTCAGGCTTACTACCGTTACACTAACTAGCTTGTTCCATGCATTACCATTACCTACAGTAGCATTACTAATTTGTTTTCCTTCCCTGCAGGTTGTTGACAGAGCTACGGTGTGGTGAAAAACAGTGTCAAGCCTATTAGGCCTAACTTCACAAGTCTTGTGTGTGAGACACCTCCAACATTAACATTCCAATGCCTCTGCTATTCCTGGAGAGGTTTCCCTGGCCCAGTCTGCAGACCTACACAGCACTGAGTGTGGCTCTGCTGGCTGGAAGCATCTTCAGCGCCTACACTACTGTGACAGAACAGGGGTTCGGGGTTCCAGACATGGACGAGCCTCCACCACCTGCACCCTTAGTAGGGGATAATAGAGGCGGCCTAGGCCTAGAACATGTGACCAGCGATGATGTTGTGGGTGCAGATACAGAATTGGCGACCACTGTTATGTGGTACCTGGTCACCGACAGTCTCTTTGTATGGGTAAGTCTTATTCAAGATAGGCTCAACTCAGCCAAGCATCAAATATTGTTGTTATGTTACTTAGTTGTTACATGGTTGCTAAGTGCTCTGCTCTTCTCTACGCCGCAGGTGTTGGTGAATACAGCTTGCTGTTCTCTGATGTTAATTGCTAAGATGATCCAGTGCATGGTTTTTGGGCCTCTTCGAGTCAGTGAGAAGCAGGTGAGGCTTGGAGTTGTGGTGGTAACCTAATAACTGATATTTGGGATAATTTGATAAGCCTTGTGTGTACTCACATGTCAACATGGGACTTGCATGTTTTCTCAAGTGTTTGCTTGTTGGCATGTCACCTTATTGAAGGTTAGGCATCTAACTGTTTATGTAAACTATAGTACAAATGTCCACAAATAGTCCACAAAACAAGATCTTATCATTGAAATCTACACTGGTGGTTTAAGTCTATTAGTGTACTCTGACCACTCCATCCATGTTCTAATGTCTTGACCTCTCCTCTCTCCACCCCTCTCTCTTCCCATCTCCTCTCCCCATCTCCTCTCCTCTCTACTCCACTCCCCTCCTCTCTCTCCTCAGCACCTTAAGGACAAGTTCTGGAACTTCATCTTCTATAAGTTCATCTTTATCTTCGGGGTGCTGAATGTTCAGATGGTGGAGGAAGTGGTCATGTGGTGTCTGTGGTTCTCTGCCCTGGTCTTCCTCCACCTCATGGTCCAGCTGTGCAAGGACCGCTTTGAATATGTACGTCTCATCAACCTCTAACAGTACATTTGTCATTTAGCAGATGCTCTTATCCAGAGCGACTTACATTGGTGCATTCATCTTAAGATAGCTTAACACTTTACTGTAGGTGTTTTTATGAATGCATACATAAAGCCTTTATAACAGCTATATAACATTTGTCATGAGTAGTTTTAAATAATTAACAGTAACGGCATGATACAAAGGTTCAATTCATTAAAAAGAAAATGTTCTAAAACTAGTTATATTGGGTAACAAGTGCTATTACGCAGTATGCATGACAACTTATTAGAGCACTGAATAAAAAACTGAAATAAGGAAATGACAAAATGTAGATGGGCCCACCCACTGTACTGTAGAGAGAGACCTTGTTGACTTGTTTACACTGTAAACTTATATACTTATGTTAGATGCCAGTGATATGACGCTGTTGGCTATACATTCAGTCACAGTGACTGCCATAGACCGGGTCTCTTTCCGGTCCAGGCCAGACCTATTAATAAGCCTAGTTCTTGCTGTATGTATGTCGGCCAGGGTCTTAGGTTTAGCTAATGTTTCAGTCACTTCATGGACTCAAACTACAGAGTGGGGGACTACAAAAAAACTAAGATGAACATTTAGGTAGTGTGCTGTAGCTATAGGAAAACAGAACATCACACCATATTGTGAAGAATGACATCTCTTTGTCTGAAATCAATGGTTGTTAGATTTTCCCCTTATCATATCAGCTGACATGGTACCTGTTGTAATGCTGTACTTTGTTGCTGCTGTCTGCAGTAAAAGTTAGATGTAAGGCTGAATAACAAGCCTGTATGTGTGTCGCTGTACCTGTGTCAATATTGTTGTGTGTCACTAGACATGTTATTTGAGCATGTGTTAGTAGTACAGTATGGGGCTGCAGTGACACTGCCCAGATAAAGCTTACCTCTTGACCAAAAACATGCTCAACGGGAAAGTCTATTGAAAGTCTAGTACCCATGAAGTCTGCAACCACCCCTAAATTGTTATTCTGTGTGTCGGTCGCTCTTTGTATGAAAGTACAAGTTATATGTAGGTGTGCGTGTCCGTCTACATCTGTGATTAGTAATCTCTCTTTCTGAATGAGTGTATACAGTAGGCTAATGTGTACCTGTTCCCCCTTGCAGCTGTCCTTCTCCCCCACTACTTCTATGAACAGCCATGTGCGTGTCCTTACCCTACTGGTGTCCCTGCTGCTGGGCTGCTGTGGTCTGGCTGTGGTCTGTGGTCTGCTGGGCGCTGCCCATGGCATGCACACCCTCTCCTTCATGGCTGCCGAGGTGAGGACCTAACCCTAAAGAGCTCACCAGCATGTAGTCCTAATAAATGGAAATTAGTTACCTTTGGTTCATTCAGAAATTCCTATGGGGAAAGAATAGGGTTTTGGAATAGACACCGAAAATAAGGTCTGAGGTTAACACAGACTTAGGATATGTTATACATTTTGTTCTATGAGAAAATATCAGTCAGTTAACATGACCTTTATGAATTATGAAACCTTTGTGTTTTTTCTGATTACGTAAATGTTTAAAAATTCTCAAAAGGTGACATTAGCTGATGAAGATTCCTATAGAACAAAACGTATCAGATCTCCTAAGCCTGTGTTTACCACATACATTATTTTAGGCATTTATCTAAAGACCCAAGAAAACTCTGTTAATTTCCCCATAGACTTTTTTCCAACGAACCATGGCAGAGTTAGTGCCTACAAAAAGACCCCCTTACTATTGCTCTCTATTGGGTGGAGAGTATTGGTGTAGACTAGAGTAGGGCTGGCTGAACCTCCTGGGCAGTTGGGACTACCATCCTGCAGGAGTTTTTTCCAGCTGTTGTTTTATTGTAAGTTACAGTAACAAGGAGGTTTACTCAGTCACAAATTAGTATTACGTCATTGTCATCAGTTACATTTGCTTACCACAAAAAAAAGATGTATAAAATACTTATGTATAATTCCTATGTCTTTCTCTGTCTTTCAGTGTCTGCTGGTTACTGTGCGGACTGGACATGTCATCATGAGGTAAGACCCTTCCTTGCAGAATGCAGACTCTCTTGCACTGCAACACAGATGACATAGCGGATCTAGAATGAACCAGCAAACAAAAATTGAGTTTGCTATTCACAAGAAGCATTGCCTGAAGTGAACCATGCCTCGAACGAAAGAGATCTCAGAAGACCTAATATTAAGAATTGTTGACTTGCATAAAGCTGGAAAGGGTTACAAAAGGATCTCTAAAATCCTTGATGTTCATCAGTCCACGGTAAGACAAATTGTCTATAAATGGAGAAAGTTCAGCACTGTTGCTACTCTCCCTAGGAGTGGCCGTCCTGCAAAGATGACTGCAAAAGCACAGCGCAGAATGCTCAATGAGGTAAAGAAGAATCTTAGAGTGTCAGCTAAAGATTTACAGAAATCTCTGGATCATGCTAACATCTCTGTTGGCGAGTCTACGATACGTAAAACAATTAACAAGAATGGTGTTCATGGGAGGACACCACAGAAGAAGCCACTGCTGTCCAAAAAAAACATTGCTGCACATCTGAAGTTTGCAAAAGTGCACCTGGATGTTCCACAGCGCTACTGGCAAAATATTCTGTGGACAGATGAATCTACAGTTGAGTTGTTTGGAAGGAACACTATGTGTGGAGAAAAAATGGCACACCAACATCAACCTCATCCAAACTGTAAAGTATGTTGGAGGGAGCATCATGGTTTGGGGCTGCTTTGCTGCCTCAGGGCCTGGACAGCTTGCTATCATTAATGGAAAAATTAATTCCCAAGTTTATCAAGACATTTTGCAGGAGAATGTTAGGCTATCTGCCTGCCAATTGAAGGAACAGAAGTTGGGTGATGCAACAGGACAACGACCCAAAACACAGAAGTAAATCAACAACAGAATGGCTTCAACGGAAGAAAATACGCCTTCTGGAGTAGCCCAGTTAGAGTCCTGTCCTCAACCAGATTTGAGATGCTGTGGCATGACCTCGAGAGCAGTTCACACCAGACATCCCAACAATATTACTGAACTGAAACAGTTTTGTAAAGAGAAATGGTCCAACATTCCTCCTGACCATTGTGCAGTTCTGATCCGCAACTACAGAAAACATTTGGTTGAGGTTATTGCTGCCAAAGGAGGGTCAAACAGTTATTAAATCCAAGGGTTCACATACTTTTTCAACCCTGTACTGTGAATGTTTACACGGTGTGTTTAATAAAGACATGAAAACGTATAGTTGTTTGTGTGTTATTAGTTTAAGCAGACTGTGTTTGTCTATTGTTGTGACCTAGATGAAGAGCAGATCAAATTCTATGACCAATTTATGCAGAAATCCAGGTATTTCCAAAGGGTTTACATATTTTTTCTTGCCACCGTAGGTTTCTTCCTAGGTTCCTGCCTTTCTAGGGAGTTATTCCTAGCCACTGTGCTTCTATATCTGCATTGCTTGCACTTTGGGGTTTTAGGCTGGGTTTCTGTATAAGCACTTAGTGACAGCTACTTATGTAAAAAGGGCTTTATAAATACATTTGCTTGATTTGTGGTATGTACAATTCAAAAGCATAGGTGCTAAAATGTCCAAATAAAAAGGCATTATTGTGACCAGGGCAGGGTTCTGACTAAGTCTGTTTCTCTGCAGGTACACCATTCACCTGTGGGATCTGAACCACCCAGGCACTTGGGAGAGTAAAGGTTCCTACGTCTACTACACTGACTTCATCATGGAGCTGTCTATGCTGTTCCTGGACCTTATGCACCACATTCACATGCTGGTGAGTGACAGAGCCGGGAGCACTACGGGCTGGTATTAGTAAGGGAACTAACTGAATGGGTAAGAGCACCACCAAGAGGCCCACAAGATGGCTGACTAAACTAGCCTCAATTTAAAATAAGGGCTTTATCTCAATTTGTCTTTCTTCGATTCCTTGCATTCTATCTCCTCGCCTCCTCAACTGTATTGGAGGAGAAGGTCCATGGTGTCTCTTCTCAGATGATGAGAGTAATTGAGGAAAGATTAATTGAGAGAGAAGCACAGTATTCAGTTAGATGAAAGTTGAGTTTGATCTTAGAGCTGTGTTTAACATTTGACTCTGGTCTCCCCTCAGCTCTTTAGTAATATCTTAGAGCAGTTTTAACGTTTGACTCCGGTTTCCCCTCAGCTCTTTAGTAATATCTTAGAGCAGTTTTAACATTTGACTCCCCTGTCTCCCCTCAGCTCTTTGGTAATATCTTAGAGCTGTTTTAACATTTGACTCCGGTCTCCCCTCAGCTCTTTAGTAATATCTTAGAGCTGTTTTAACATTTGACTCCGGTCTCCCCTCAGCTCTTTGGTAATATCTTAGAGCAGTTTTAACGTTTGACTCCGGTTTCCCCTCAGCTCTTTGGTAATATCTTAGAGCAGTTTTAACATTTGACTCCGGTTTCCCCTCAGCTCTTTGGTAATATCTTAGAGCAGTTTTAATGTTTGACTCCGGTTTCGCCTCAGCTCTTTGGTAATATCTTAGAGCAGTTTTAATGTTTGACTCCGGTTTCCCCTCAGCTCTTTGGTAATATCTTAGAGCAGTTTTAACGTTTGACTCGGTTTCCCCTCAGCTCTTTGGTAATATCTTAGAGCAGTTTTAATGTTTGACTCCGGTTTCCCCTCAGCTCTTTGGTAATATCTTAGAGCAGTTTTAATGTTTGACTCCGGTTTCCCCTCAGCTCTTTGGTAATATCTTAGAGCAGTTTTAATGTTTGACTCCGGTTTCCCCTCAGCTCTTTGGTAATATCTTAGAGCAGTTTTAACGTTTGACTCCGGTTTCCCCTCAGCTCTTTGGTAATATCTTAGAGCAGTTTTAATGTTTGACTCCGGTTTCCCCTCAGCTCTTTGGTAATATCTTAGAGCAGTTTTAATGTTTGACTCGGTTTCCCCTCAGCTCTTTGGTAATATCTTAGAGCTGTTTTAACATTTGACTCCGGTTTCCCCTCAGCTCTTTGGTAATATCTTAGAGCAGTTTTAATGTTTGACTCCGGTTTCCCCTCAGCTCTTTGGTAATATCTTAGAGCAGTTTTAATGTTTGACTCGGTTTCCCCTCAGCTCTTTGGTAATATCTTAGAGCAGTTTTAACGTTTGACTCCGGTTTCCCCTCAGCTCTTTGGTAATATCTTAGAGCAGTTTTAACATTTGACTCCGGTTTCCCCTCAGCTCTTTGGTAATATCTTAGAGCAGTTTTAATGTTTGACTCCGGTTTCGCCTCAGCTCTTTAGTAATATCTTAGAGCTGTTTTAACATTTGACTCCGGTCTCCCCTCAGCTCTTTGGTAATATCTTAGAGCTGTTTTAACATTTGACTCCGGTTTCCCCTCAGCTCTTTGGTAATATCTTAGAGCTGTTTTAACATTTGACTCCGGTTTCCCCTCAGCTCTTTGGTAATATCTTAGAGCAGTTTTAATGTTTGACTCCGGTTTCCCCTCAGCTCTTTGGTAATATCTTAGAGCTGTGTTTAATATTTGACTCCCGTCTCCCCTCAGCTCTTTGGTAATATCTTAGAGCTGTTTTAACATTTGACTCCGGTTTCCCCTCAGCTCTTTAGTAATATCTTAGAGCAGTTTTAACATTTGACTCCGGTTTCCCCTCAGCTCTTTGGTAATATCTTAGAGCTGTGTTTAATATTTGACTCCCGTCTCCCCTCAGCTCTTTGGTAATATCTAAGAGCAGTTTTAACATTTGACTCCCATCTCCCCTCAGCTCTTTTTAGTAATATCTTAGAGCTGTGTTTAACATTTGACTCCCGTCTCCCCTCAGCTCTTTGGTAATATCTTAGAGCAGTTTTAACGTTTGACTCCGGTTTCCCCTCAGCTCTTTAGTAATATCTTAGAGCTGTGTTTAACATTTGACTCCTCTGTCTCCCCTCAGCTCTTTGGTAATATCTTAGAGCTGTGTTTAACATTTGACTCCCGTCTCCCCTCAGCTCTTTAGTAATATCTTAGAGCTGTGTTTAACGTTTGACTCCCCTGTCTCCCGTCAGCTCTTTGGTAATATCTGGCTGTCCATGGCCAGTCTGGTGATCTTCATGCAGCTGAGGTATCTGTTCCATGAGGTGCAGCGCCGCATCCGACGCCACAAGAACTACCTCCGTGTCATCAACAACATGGAGGCCAGGTCTGTCTACTGACCAGCCTACTGATGGCTCTCACTGTCTTGTATATAATACATCCCTACTGTTACTTATTAGGTGATGGGTAGTGTTCTTTCACTCTTAGCTGAGACTCAGTGCATGAGGCTGTAGCAGTGTGTGTTGTGTGAATCTTGTCTCTCTGCTTTCTTATGACGGGCTATCTAGCTGTTAGCTATTTATGAGACTAGTGCAGTTGTTGATCTAGATTTGTTATGCTCTGTACCTCTCAGGTTCGCAGTGGCCACAGCCGAGGAGCTGGTAGCCAACAGCGATGACTGTGCCATCTGCTGGGACACCATGCAGACAGCACGTAAACTGCCCTGCGGACACCTCTTCCACAAGTAAGAGACTGACCCAGCCACCTTGGCACCTCTAAAATCACAGGAGTCATTATTTCCTCACACTTGATTGAATGTGGCATTATGTGGGTGATGTTTCGATTGACACTTAAGAGTGTTGTGTCTGTACCTGTGTTTGCTGCGCATCTGTGTACATTAACGTTCCTGTTTGCTATTCCTCAGTTCCTGCCTGCGGTCGTGGCTGGAGCAGGACACGTCGTGTCCAACATGCAGGATGTCCCTGAACATCAGTGGTGATGGAGGTCCAGCCAGAGGCCAGCAGCAGGGGGCTGGCCTCCCACTGGAGAACAACCTGGGCCCTGGGGGCCCCGCTGCAGACGCCAGACCACACCTCAACCAACACAATCACTTCTTCCACTTTGATGGTAAGGCCATACAGACTTGTTTTACAACACAGGTGATCTCACTGAATGGACTACTCTATTGAGTATGGTTGATGAGTTCTGGCATATAACATGTTGATAGTCACATAGACAGACATCACACTGTTAGACATTTCTTATAGTGCACATTTCAGGTAGTGATTATTGTGGTGATGTCTCCTCCCAGGCTCCCGCATCGCCAGCTGGCTGCCTAGTTTCTCAGTAGAGGTGATGCACACAACTAACATCCTGGCTATCGCTCAGCAGGCCAACAACTCTCAGCTCAACACCATGGTGAGTCACAGCCTTACTCTAATCCCCTCCCGGGACACCAGGGGATTCTCCTTTCAGCATGTTTTTTAGTCCTGGACTAGCTTTAATCCTTCCAAGAGGTCTCGCAAGCATCATCTGAGCTTTGAAGATTGTTTTTACACCTGCCCTTCATCAACAGCTTTGTTTTCAATGTATTCATTGCAGCAATATGACTTGACTAGAATGGAGGTGGCTGCTGGGTAACATAGTGTTCTACTCCCCACAGGCCCATCAGATCCAGGAGATGTTTCCTCAGGTTCCCTACCACTTGGTGTTGCAGGACCTGCAGTTGACCCGCTCTGTGGAGGTCACCACCGACAACATCCTGGAGGGACGCATCGTGGTGCCCTTCCCTGCTCTGGTAGGTCCTCCAGTTCAGTTCATTGGGTATTTTGGCCATGGTGGTCCACATATAGACCCCAGAAGGCCTACACTTTCCCCTTGTGTGTGATTGTACTGCCTCTTTCTGAGGGTTAGGTTGAAAAAGGGAGGGAATGAGTTCAGGATCTAGTCAAATGTGTTTAAAGGTGTATACTGTGGCGTTAACTGGTGTTGATTAAAGATGTCTTGCCTCTCCCCCTCCAGGCGGCTGAGCGTTCCCCCGTGCAGGTGAACCCAGGCCCAGAGGAGGGGGCAGGAGCCAGTGGGGGGGTGGAGACTGCTCCCAGAGAGCTGAACAGCCTGGAGGTCAGAGGGAGCCGTTTCTCCAAGTCTGCAGAGGAGAGACAGAAGATGCTGCTACAGAGGAAGGATGAGCTGCTGCAACAGGCACGCAGGTACTGTACTGTCACCACCGGCAATACTAGACCAGTCTGTCAAACGAAACGGGTGTATTCAGTGAGGGGAAACCTTCCCAGCTTTGCAGATAGAAATATAGCCTACCCTATTCAACTTCGCAGACAATCACATCTTATTACGCAATCAATTTCCGTCTGAATGTTTTGCAACGTGACCAGGCATCCTGAACAGGCCTCAGCTGACAATATTTTCAAAATGAGTCTTCTTAGATCAGAGCAAACACCTGTTGCTGTCTTGGTGGTGGTTTCTTGTCTGTTAGGTCAGGGTTCAGTCACTGGCCCTTTTACTGAGTAACTACAGTAGCAGAATAGCTCTATTGTAACTAAATGACTGAGATCACTGTTATGTTTATAAGGACACACCACAGCAAAAGTTTAGCAAAATGAAAGTCTTATTGGACTGGTACAGACAGTTTCTCCCTGCGACTCTCTGTTTCTGAGCATTTCCTTCTGTTTCGTGTCTGCTGAACACAACCCACATTGACCTCAATTCATTTCCCCACAGGAGATACTTGAGAAAGAGCCCAGAGGACGAGGAGGACCTGCCCACTCTGGAGGAAGACGCCCCTGTCTCAGACGTGACCATGCTGAGACGCAGGACCATGGCAGCAGCTGCAGAGAGACGCATGCAGAGCCAACCAGACCCTGCTCCCTGAGACTATACTGGACTGTAAACTCCCACATGGACAGTCTCGCCTCGAACCCACACCTAATGCCCTTGGAGTGTCCACCAAACTCCTCATGTCCCACCTAAGAGGCACCTCCACTGAAAGAGCTCTCTACGTTATATGATCAATGGAATTACCTAAATAAAAACATTACATTACAAAGTGTTACAAGAAGCATGGGCTTTGGCTGCACATGGCACAGGGGCTCTGCTGTTTTAGGCTGCCCTAGTGAGATATGAGAACTGGGCCTTGGGAATGGTACCAGCCTCCTCTGAACTTTCACCAGACACCAGAGGCGTAATTGGACATGGATCACCAGCGTTTTAAAGGAGTGTTGGGTGTCTGTCGGAGTTTCTGAAGTGCACACCTGTCATCACATAGCTCTAGCCCCCCAGCTTCACTAGACTTACCTGCCATTCTCTTTACTGGCCATGATGGGGAAGGAAAGAGCATGGTGTCACAGTCCGAGGATGCTGCTGAGGTTAGTTAGGGTTTGTTAAGGTGCTGTCGCTACATACAGCTCATAGTGTAATGGAGTGGGACATAGTTTGTATTGGTTTTATTCCACAACAAAAATATTTGTGTTGTAATGAGCTGAGATTGCTATTGATATCATGGGTTGGGTTGATAACATACTGATGTTATTTTATAAAAATGGAGTGAAAACTGTGAATTAAGAGTAGGTTTAATAGATTAAAACATTGTAAAGCTTTTTAAAAATTTTAATTAAGAGAATGTCACTTAATGTCACTCATCGAAATATGAATGTACTTTATCCACATAATGCTGCAGAGAGATAGTAGAAGAGTTTAAATTCTGGGCGTTGTGGAGACCTGGTTGTTAATAATGTGTTAAATGTCACATATCCTCCCAAGAAAGAACACTAACTAAATAGGAAGACGGAATAGTTTTGTCTCCTGACAGTAAAACTCTCACCAGTACAGAGTTATAGAAGAGTGGCTCCCTGACCTCTAGGTCAACCAGTGGTTTCTATCTGCAGTCTGTATACCTCTAAAACTTCCCAAAGCATACCTACACTGTATTAAACATCCATTGATAGAGGTACAGAAGACTGTATGGGCTCAGAGGAGTTGGGTTGAGGTTTGAATACTGATGAACCTATCTGATTCAGTCACTCACACTCCATTCCTACACTCCATGTACTGGTAGGTTCATTCTTGCAGACGATATTTAGGCCTATGTGTTGGATTCTTGCAGACGATATGTAGGCCTATGTGTTGGATGTCTTTGATAACTCAAGGCTTGTTAAAGTTGAGTGGTAGATATGCATGAATCATAATGGAATGCTTTAGTTTACGTTCACCCCAAAGAACATTGATCCCATGAACTTCCACATGATGCAGATTTCTTTCTTTGAGATGTGCATATTTCTGTGTGTCTCTCTTTCAGCTTGTTTCATCTGTGGGATTGTAAGAAGTTTCTACTAACTGTGTTTCACCTCTTGTCAAAAACAAAATACACTAGTCAGTTTTTCATTGATTCAAGCTATTGATCAACTTGAATTTTCATATCCATGTCATATTTTTATATTCATAAGGGGTTATTTTTTGTAACCATTGTATATTTAATCTTAATCAAAAACATGAATTAATCTTTTGGACTGAGCTTTCCACATATTTTGTGCCTAAATCAAGAATATATGGTTTGATTGTGTAAATAATGTAGTTTTTGTAAGAACTGCTCAAGTAACATGAACAAATGATGAATAATAAACAGAGCTTCTCTACAGCCAAACTAGCTTTTCTTTGCTTCCTGTGGATAGGCTAAGTACCCCTAGGGGTCCTAATACCCCAGGTTGGGAACCACTGCTCTAGATATTGAGTAATCTCTTTCTAGACAGATGGGTTGCCTCCCACAATGTTACCAGTGAGAGAGTTTGATTCAGCTGAACCGCAGTGCACCGGGCTATGCAGTGAGGGAGGAGCACCCTCTCAAATAGAACAGTAATCTGCTCCGCTCGGTCATGTTGTCAACAAGGCAGCATGATGCATCGTTCAGAAACCTACATCCTCTTTAACCAATTTTTTTGCATTTTCTAACTTTTTCATTTGGAATGCAGATAGTGTTTTTATCAAGAGCAATAATTTTTGCATGTGAAAACAGAGTCCTACAATTTACTCCACATGCTTAACCTATGGCCACTTTTGTTTTGAGCCGACTCTACCGTCGGCCAAAATGGAGCACCTGGCTCACGCCCGGGAGGCAGCCGGTTCCAAAACAAATGCAATTAAAGCTAACCCGGTTTACCCGGGGCAGTCCCAGGGCATTAATCAAATACCCTCAGTGTTCCAGCATACACACCTAGGTCTGGATTTCTGAGATTAGGCTATGAGTACAATCCTTAGTTGAAACAATAACAAAGCGGTCGCCCCCCTCTGTTTCGGTAAAATGCTCAAGGATGGGCCTAGATAAATGTAACCACTCCCAAATGCATAGACATAGCTGTGGATGCAATATATGAAAATGATAGTTTTAAGCATGTTTTGAGGCTGTACGGTGTTTTACATTTACAATGTTTACAGACATTGGAGTAAAGCAGGCTTATATTTTGGGTTCTGATGGGGTATGGCAGTTGAATTAAACTCATGAAGCATAAATTCTATATTATTTAAAAAATCAATGGGTACATATTAATTTATATGTCCAAAAATGTATGTGGCAACTGCAGATTGCCCCTTTAAAGGGCTGGCTTCCTGGACACAGCTGGACTAAAAAACATTTAAATCGTTTTTATTTCTAGGTCTAGGTTTAGGCTAATCTATCTCTGGGAAACTGGTCCATAGTGTTCTTAGTTAGATTGGACAGTAGATGTCAGTAATCCCATCTCTATGACCACACTGCGTAATGTACTCGATCTATTCTATACGTTACAATTTATTTCAGTTACTCACGTAGCCTACATCTGGGCGGAGGGAGCTAGAAAATTCGCATTATTGAATTGTGATGTTCGGATTTATGCATCATTCGTTGTAAAAAATTTAAAAAACGACCAGCTGATCGAACAACTTGCACAGTGAGTTTTGTTTTGCTAAAAATACTTTACTGTTTAAATAATTATGTTGCCTAGATTAACTGAATTATTATGTTTTTTATAGAATTTCCGTTATTTGTAGGCCTATTTGCGTAATAGTTATAGTTGCGTAATGTTTTGGTTCACTCGTTAAAACTGTTGACACATTTACTGTAAAAGTTACTTTAAATGTTATGTTCAACTTTAAACGTACTACAATTTTTAAGGATTCATTAAGCCTTCATAAGCCCTTTATAAATAGGCCTATGTATGTTTAAGAAACCATTCCTAAAGCGAAAGTCAGCAGAATAAATAATAACTAAGCCGTCATCCCGCCTATGTTGCAGTAAAAAACTGAGGGATACAGCTGGAGAAATGTAACCACTCTCTTATTAATTCACAGAGCTATGTATGCAAGGACTGACCATCCATGATATCAACATTATACTTAAACAATAAGGCACGAGGGGTGTGGTGTATGGCCAATATACCACGGCTAAGGGCTGTTTTTATGCACAACGCAATGCAGAGTGCCTGGATAATACAGAGTGCTGTGGTGTATTGGCCATATACCACAAACCCTGAGGTACCTTATTGCAGTAAAAATAAGTGTTTTGTCATACCTGTGTCTGATATATCACGGTTGTAAGCCAATCAGAATCCAGGGCTCGAACCAACCAATTTATCATGTCGTTTTAACCATGTTTTGAGGCTATATAGTGTTTGTTTACATTTACTCTATTTACAAACATTGGAGTAAAACAGGCTTATATTTTGGGTTCTGATGGGGTACGACAGTTGAACTAAACTCATGAGGCATTCTATAAATTATAATATTCAAGAATCAATCTGTACATATTGTAAAATCTATTGGTCACTAAATCCGGAGAAATTACAGACCATGTAAAAAACTGTTGGTCACTAAATCCATAATGGGCTCTCGAGTGGCACAGCAGTCTAAGGCACTGCATCTCAGTGCTAGATGTGTCACTACAGACCCTGGTTTGATTCCAGGCCGTATCACAACCGGCCGTGATTGGGAATCCCATAGGGAGCGGCACACAATTGTCCAAGCGTCGTTCGGGTCTGGCCGGGGGAGGCCATCATTGTAAATAAGAATTTGTTCTTAACTGACTTGCCTAGTTGAATAAAGGTTTCATAAAAAATAAAAACCTGTCAAGACCAAGTAAAAATGGTAGGCTGGTATGCCCCCACCCATCTGAGCGGTCGGCTGTGAATGCCCTCACCCGTCTGAGCGGTCGGCTGTGAATGCTCTCACCCGTCTGAGCGGTCGGCTGTGAATGCCCTCACCCGTCTGAGCGGTCGGCTGTGAATGCTCTCACCCGTCTGAGCGGTCGGTTGTGAACGCCCTCACCCGTCTGAGCGGTCGGCTGTCCCTCACCCGTCTGAGCGGTCGGCTGTGAATGCCCTCACCCGTCTGAGCGGTCGGCTGTGAATGCCCTCACCCGTCTGAGCGGTTGGCTGTGAATGCTCTCACCCGTCTGAGCGGTTGGCTGTGAATGCTCTCACCCGTCTGAGCGGTCGGCTGTGAATGCTCTCACCCGTCTGAGCGGTCGGCTGTGAACGCCCTCACCCGTCTGAGCGGTCGGCTGTGAATACCCTCACCCGTCTGAGCGGTCGGCTGTGAATGCTCTCACCCGTCTGAGCGGTTGGCTGTGAATGCTCTCACCCGTCTGAGCGGTCGGCTCTCTCACCCATCTGAGCTGTCGGCTGTGAATGCCCTCACCCGTCTGAGCGGTCGGCTGTCCCTCACCCGTCTGAGCGGTCGGCTGTGAATGCCCTCACCCGTCTGAGCGGTCGGCTGTGAATGCCCTCACCCATCTGAGCGGTCGGCTGTGAATGCTGATGTTGAGGCCCATCACAGTACTCTTGACAGTCACCACCATACACACACACGCAGACACATCTGTTTCCATTTGAAGAGGTGTATATGGATTTGGTAATCTGATTGACGTGGAATCTTATTGTTGTGGTTCTATAAGACAAAGATTTGCACACATGTAAACAGTATTAGTTAAGGATTATAACTATGCACTATACCTATATGTACATAAATAAATGGAAATGGCATTATACTTACAACATGTCTATAACGGGCTATAAACACAGCATCAATATAAACATAAACTTAAACATTCACCTCTTGGAGAGAGAGAAACCAATTACTTTGCACAACATTCAGACATTCCTGTTGCCGTCAACAATACAAAGTTCTCCGAAACATGCGTCTTCTCCCTTCGGATGATGATAACATTCTGACCTGAGTGGGTGGGTACGGTGTTCAGAGTCCAGATGCACATCTCCAAGAGTTCTGATTGGTTGGGAATGGCAGGGCTATGATGGGTGAGGGATAACCAAGGTAGGCTGAGCAGCCAAACTAACGGGACCGAAGGGAAACTGAAGGGACTGTGCAGTGAATTTAGGTAGAGAGGAGAGGAGCAGGACAGCCTTTTTACACATATCCTTCATTTGTAAAAAGAAAATGTATGTAGCATCTGCTGATTGCCCCTTTAAGCAAATTTCATACTTTATAATTAGTGGTAAAGGATCACATTTGCCAAAGACCTGGATTTATATATAAGCTGTGACCTTTCATATCACACATTATACAGTATTACTTTGTTTATAAATGATGTTGTGCTTATTAAGGCTTTATGAATGCCACATAAGCAGAATTGCGCCGGAGGAAATGGTTGCTATTTTACAGGCTCCTAACCAATTGTGTGTGTTTTTTTGCTTTATTTGTAACTTATTTTGTACATAATGTTTCTGCCACTGTCTCTAATGGCCCCCGAAAAGAGCTTCTGGATATCAGGACAGCGATTACTCAACTCGTACTGGACGAAGATTTTTACTTTAAGGAGTTGGACGGCAATGATTTACTTCAGACACCGGACAAGGCCCAAATCCCCATCACTCGCATGAAGAAGAGACAGAGATATCGGTGACGTAGGTCGTGGTGCCTTGTAAGGATTCGACTGCAAGTGGGTAATCCGCCTCTACCATCAGCACTATTAGCCAACGTGCAATCATAGGGTAATAAAATGGATGAGCACCGATCAAGACTAACCTACCAATGGGACATTGAAAACTGTAATATGTTATGTTTCACAGAGTTGTGGCTGAACGACGACATGGATAACATACAGCTGGCTGGGTTTTCCATGCATCGGCAAGATATTACAGCTTATTACAAGGGGTGACGGTCTGTTTCAATATGTAAATAACTGCTGGTGCATGAAATCTAATATTAAGGAAGTCTTGAGGTTTTGTTCGCCTGAGGTAGAGTATCTCATGATAAGCTGTAGACCACACTATTTACCAAGATAGTTTTCATCTCTATTTTTTTTAGCTGTCTATTTACCACCACAAACTGATGCTGACATTAAGACCACACTCAAAGAGCTGTATAAGGCCATAATAAAACAAGAAAATGCTCATCCAGAGACGGTGCTCCTGGTAGCAAGGGACTTTAATGCAAGGAAACTTAAATCTGTTTTACCTCATTTCTACCAGCATGTTACCTGTGCAACCAGAGGGAAAAAAACTCTAGACCACCTTTACTCCACACACAAGGATGCGTACAAAGCTCTCCCTCGCCCTCCATTTGGCAAATCTGACCATAACTCTATTCTCTTGATTCCTGCTTACAAGAAAAACCTAAAGCAGGAAGTACCAGTGACTCGCTCAATACGGAAGTTGTCAGATGACGCAGATGCTAAGCTACAGGACTGTTTTGCTAGGACAGAATGAAATATGTTCCGGGATTCTGATGGCATTGATGAGTATACAACATCAGTCACTGGATTCATCAATAAGTGCATCGATGATGTCGTCCCAACAGTGACCGTATGTACATACCCCAACCAGAAGCCATGGATTACAGGCAACATCCGCACTGAGCTGCCGCTTCCAAGGAGCGTGACTCTAACCCGGACCCTTATAAGAAATCCTGCTATGCCCTCTGATGAACCATCAAACAGGCAAAGCATCAATACAGGACTAAGACTGAATTGTACTACACTGTCTCTGTCGCTCATCGGATGTGGCAGGGCTTGCAAACTATTACGGACTACAAAGGGAAGCACAACTGCAAGCTTCCCAATGACACAAGCTTACGAGATGAGCTAAATAACTTCTATGCTTGCTTCGAGGAAAGCCACACTGAATCATGCATGAGAGCACCAGCTGTTCCGGATGACTGTGGGATCACGCTCTCGGGAGCCGATGTGAGTAAGACCTTTAAACAGGTCAACATTCACAAGGCCGCAGGGCCAGACAGATTACCAGGACGTGTACTCAGGGCATGCACTGACAAACTGGCAAGTGTCTTCACTGACATTTTCAACCTGTCCGTGACAGAGTCTGTAATACCAACATGTTTCAAGGAGACCACCATAGTTCCTGTGCTCAAGAACACAAAGGTAACCTGCCTAAATGACTACCGACCCGTAGCACTCACGTCTGTAGCCATGAAGGGCTTTGAAAGGCTGGTCATGGATCACATGAACACCATGAACACCATTATCCCAGAAACCCTAGACCCACTCCAATTTGCATACCACCCCAACTGATCCATAGATGACTCAATCTCTATTGCTTTCCACACTGCCCTTTCCCACCTGGACAAAAGGAACACCTACGTGAGAATGCTATTCATTGACTATAGCTCAGTGTTCAACACCATAGTGCCCTCAAAGCTCATCACTAAGCTAAGGACCCTGGGACTAAACACCTTCCTCTGCAACTGGATCCTGGACTTCCTGATGGGACGCCCTCAGGTGGTAAGGGTAGGTAACAACACATCTTCCACTCTGATCCTCAACACTGAGCCCCACAAGGGTGTGTGCTCAGTCCCCTCCTGTTCTCCCTGTTCACACATGACTGCATGGCCAAGCACAACTCCAACACATCATTAAGTTTGCAGATGACACAACAGTGGGTGTCCTGATCACCAACAACGATGATACATCCTATAGGGAGGAGGTCGGAGACCTGGGAGTGTGGTGCCAGGATAACAACCTCTCCCTCAACGCGATCAAGACAAATGAGGTGTTTGTGGACTACAGGAAAAGGAGGGCTGAGTACACCCCTATTCTCATTGACGGGGCTGTAGTGGAGCAGGTTGAGAGCTTCAAGTTCCTTGGTGTCCACATCATGGTCCAAAGACACCAAAAAAGTTGTGAAGAGGGCACGACAATGCCTATTCCCCCTCTTGAGAATGAAAATATCCTCAAAAGATTCTACAGCTGCACCATTGAGAGCATCCTGACTGGTTACATCACTGCCTGGTATGGCAACTACTCGGACCCTGACCGCAAGGCACGACAGAGGGTAGTGCGTACGGCCCAGTACATCACTGGGGCCAAGCTTCCTGCCATCCATGACCTCTATACCAAAAACTCCAGCCACCCAAGTCATAGACTGTTCTCTCTGCTACTCCATGGCAAGCAGTACAGGAGCACCAAGTCTAGGTCCAAAAGACTTCCTAACAGCTTCCACCCCCAAGTCATAAGACTCCTGAACAGCTAATCAAATGGCTACCCGGACTATTTGCATTTTTACACTGCTGCTACTCTCTGTTTTTTATCTATGCATAGTTACTTTACCTTTACCTACATGTACAGTACCAGTCAAAAGTTTGGACACACCTACTCCTTCCAGGGTTTTTCTTTAATTTTACTATTTTCGACATTGCACAATAATAGTGCAGACATCAAAACTATGAAATAACACATTTGGAATCATGTACTAACCAAAAAAGTGTTAAACAATTCAAAATATATTTTATATTTGAGATTCTTCAAAGTAGCCACCCTTTGCCTTGCACACTCTTGCACACTCTTGGAATGTCTTTGTGAGACGCAGAGTAGGTGAACAGATGATCTTTACATGTGTGGGTCCCACCGTGAAGCATTAAGAAGGAGGTGTGATGGTGTGGGGGTGCTTTGCTGCTGACACTGTCAGTGATTTATTTAGAATTCAAGGCACACTTAACCAGCATGGCTACCAGAGCATTCTGCAGCGATACACCATCGCATCTGGTTTGCGCTTAGTGGGGCTATTATTTGTTTTTCAGCAGGACAATGACCCAACACACCTCCAGGCTGTGTAAGGGCTATTTGACCAAGGTAGGAAAGGGGTGAAGTGCTGCATCAGATGACCTGGCCTCCACAATCACCCGACCTCAACCCAATTGAGATGGTTTGGGATGAGTTGGACCGCAGAGTGAAGGAAAAGCAGCCAACAAGTGCTCAGCATATGTGGGAACTCCTTCAATACGGTTGGAAAAGCATTCCAGGTGAAGCTGGTTGAGAGAATACCAAGAGTGTGCAAAGCTGTCATCAAGGCAAGGGGTGGCTACTGTGAAGAATCTAAAATCTAAAATACATTTTGATTTGTTTAACACTTTGGTTACTACATGATTCCAGATGTGTTATTTCATAGTTTTGATGTCTTCACTGTTATTCTACAATGTAGAAAATAGTACATATAAAGAAAGACCCTTGAATGAATAGGTGTGTCCAAATTTTTGACTGGTACTGTATATATTACCTCAATTACCTTGTAAGTAAGCATTTCAATGTAAGGTCTACCTGTTGTATTCGGCACATGTGACTAATACAATTTGATTTGATTTGATAAAGTGTTTATACATTGTCGTTTGTTTAAAGTGGTACCAAAAGTTAAAAGTACTGGACTAATTGAAGTTACCACGTCTTAAAATTATTTTATTTATAGAATATGATATCGCGGATACTCCATAGAGGTGATTTTCTAAACCTGGGGACGAACTTGATGCTGTGTTTTCTCTGTGGGATGACATCGGGAGATCCTACAACAGGAAGTGCATTTGGCTTGATGACAAAATATTCTTTGATTGATGGGTAAGTAAACAGAGGAAAGTTGTCTTAGTTATTCTGGTTTTCCTAAAATAGAGACAAGTTTATCCTACAGTATCCCTTATTATTGGTTGATGATATATTTGTCTGTTCAGAGATACATAGACATTTTTTGCCAT
The DNA here is from genome assembly GCF_018296145.1 of Oncorhynchus tshawytscha. Lineage (NCBI taxonomy): Eukaryota > Metazoa > Chordata > Actinopteri > Salmoniformes > Salmonidae > Oncorhynchus > Oncorhynchus tshawytscha. The sequence goes on along the minus strand of NC_056440.1, from coordinate 73,653,373 downwards.
ACCATATGCAGCCTAAAATATTAATAGCTCATGGATTTTCAACAGTAAACTTTTGGGACTTCACCACCAAGTGTCCAAACAAGTGTGGTTCCAAATACAAATAATGATCATCCCATACTGAGTAATTCAGTATGTAACTCGCCCACACACACGTGGTACTGTATGGAGCTGTCGCTTTAGAAATGTGATATATAAAAATGTTTCCCTCCGGCTCCACCTTGAGTCCCTCGCCTCTATTACATCTGACTGCCTCATCTCTCTCTCTCCTAGACATAATGACCTAGCTTTGATGCTGAGGATTCTCCACGGCAACAGACTGAGTCAGGTTGACCTGCACAACATCAGCAAAGTGGCCACGGACATCAACAGACTCACAACGGGACACGTCGGCGCTCAGGTCGGTTAATATATGGTTAATAGTAGCCTAAGTGTGTGTGTGATTGTGTATGCGTGTGCATGTTTGTGTGAGTGTGTGAGTGTGTATGTGTGTCCGTGCATGTGCACACTGAGTTGTACTAAAGCCATAATACCCTTCTAACTCAAGTGTTGCTCTCTGACCCCCTGCTTTGTCTCTGCCCCATCCCATGCTCTGATCAGGTGTTTGCAGCCTACGTGTTGTGTGGCGCCCAGGCGAAGGATGCTGTGAGGCTCACACTGGAACAGATAGACGTGATCAACCGTATGTGTACAGAGAACCCAGAACTGGAGCTAGTTACATCTGCTGAAGGTACAATATACCAGGGGTAGGCAAGTAGATTCAGCCGCGGGCTGATATTTTTTGGTGAGAATGGTCATTGGCCGTAACATAATTATAATAATTTGTACACTGTAAATGGACCACAAATAGGCCCAATAAGAGAGAGCATTTGAAAATAACAATAGTTTCATACTTTGATTACATTGAGACATGATCATGTTTCTTTTTTTATTTGTGGGAATACTTGGGAACAAATTTCTTAAGTTATTATATATTTCTTTCTGAATTCCTGGTGATTTTAGTATTCTTTCCCCCTCTGTGGTGCTTTGCCTTTGCCATACCAAGTGATGATGCAGCCAGTCAAGATGCTCTCAATGGTGCAGCTGTAGAGCTTTTTGAGGATCTTTTCAGCCTCCTGAGGGGGAAGAGGTGGCTGTTGTGTGGACCATGTTAAGTCCGTAGTGATGTGAATGCCAAGGAACTTGAAGCTCCCGACCTGCTCCACTACAGCCCCAACGATGTGGATGGGGGCGTGCTCTCCCCCTTTTTCCTGTAGTCCACGATAAGTTCCTTACTGACATTGAGGGAGAGGCTGTTGTCTCTGATCTCCTCCCAGTAGGCTGTCTCATTTCCGTCGGTATTCAGGCCTACTACCGTCGTGTTGTCAGCAAACTTGATGATGGTTTTGGAGTCGTGAGTGGACAGGGAGTACAGGAGGGGACTAATCACACACCCCTGAGGGGCCCCTGTGTTGAGGGTCAGCATGGCGGAGGTGTTGTTGCCTACCCTCACCACCTGGGGGGAGGCCTCTCGGGAAGTCCAGGATCCAGTTGCAGAGGGAGGTGTTCAGTCCCAGGGTCCCAAGCTTTGTGATGAGCTTGGAGGGGACTATGGTGTTGAAAGCTGAGGTGTAGTCTATGAACAGTATTCTCACATAGTTATTTCCCCTCTTGTCCAGGTGGGAGAGAGCAGTGTGAAGTTTAATTAAGATTGCAGTGGGTCCAGGATGTCTGGGATGATGGTGTTGATGTGTGTCATGACCAGCCTTTCAATGCACTTCATAAATACAGATGCGAGTGGTACTGGACGCTAGTCATTTAGGCAGGTTACCTTGGAGTTCTTAGGAACAGGAACAATGGTGGGCAGCTTCAAACATGTTGGGCTTACAGACTGGGCAAGGAGACACTTGCCAGCTGGTCTTCTGGCCTGTAATTTACGCTCTCTGAAGTAATTTTATGGGTTCTTCAAATTGATCTTTCCACCAATATATGGAAATGCGTGGGTGTCTAAGTGGGTTGATGCCTGGTAAAAACATATTTCTGCCCAATTTACAGTAGTATGATGATAATGAATATGATGATGATGATGTGTGTGTGTGTATCATGTGTGTGTATTCAACAGGACTAAATGACACTAACAGGATAGCGTGTCTGATCAGCATTGAGGGAGGTCATTCAATAGACAGCAGCCTGCCAACCCTGCGTATGTTTTACCAGCTGGGGGTTCGCTCCATGGCCCTCACACACACCTGCAATACACCTTGGTGAGCGCACGCACGCACGCACGCATGTGCACACACACACACACACACACACACACACACACACACACACACACACACACACACACACACACACACACACACACACACACACACACACACACACACACACACACACACACACACACACACACACACACACACACACACACACACACACACACACACACACACACACACACACACACACACACACACACCCACACACATCCACACACACTTATGACTTCCTCGCTGTCATCAAATGAGCAAAAGGACAATATAGGAATAAGGTGGAATCATATTAAACAGGCTCCGACACCCGCCGCATGTGGCAGGGGCTACAGTCCATTACGGATTACAAAGGAAGACCAACCGTGATCTGCCAAACGATGCCTTTCTACCAGACGAACTCAATGCATTTTATACGCGCTTTGTCAGCAACAACATCGAGCCGGGGGTGAGGGTCGTCACCGAGAGAGAACTGGGTGATCTCGCTCTCCTAGGCCGACGTGAGAAGAGTCTTTAATCAGGTCAACACCCGCAAGGCCATGCGCCTCGATGGTATTCCAGGGCGCGTTGTCAGAGCATGCGCAGAACAGCTGGCAGGCATATTCACAGTCATTTCCAACCTCTCCTTGTCCCAGGCTGTAATCCTCACGTTTTAAGATGATTGCCACCTTGTAGCACTCACTTCTGTAATCATGAGGTGCTTTGAGAGACTGTTTATGGCACATTATCTCTACCATCCCAGCCACCCTAGACCCATTCCAATTTGCATACCGCCCAAACAAATCCATAGATGACGCGAGATAGGGGGCGCTCTTTTAATTTTTGGATAAAAAACGTTCCCGTTTTAAACAAGATATTTTGTCACGAAAAGATGCTCGACTATGCATGTAATTGACAGCTTTGGAAAGAAAAAACTCGGACGTTTCCAAAACTGCAAAGATATTATCTGTGAGTGCCCCAGAACTAATGCTACAGGCGAAACCAAGATGACATTTCATACAGGAAATGCCCCAGATTCTGAAGGCGCTGTGTTCCAATGTCTCCTTATATGGCTGTGAATGCGCCAGGAATGAGCCTGCCCTTTCCGTCATTTCCCCAAGGTGTCTGCAGCATTGTGACGTATTTGTAGGCATATCATTGGAAGATTGACCATAAGAGACTACATTTACCAGGTGTCCGCCCGGTGTCCTGCGTCGAAATTATTGCGTAATCTCCAGGTCCATGCGCGTTCCATTTCTTCAGAGGAGAAACTAAACTGCCACGAATGACTTATCATCGAATAGATATGTGAAAAACACCTTGAGGATTGATTCTAAACAACGTTTGCCATGTTTCTGTCGATATTATGGAGTTAATTTGGAAAAAAGTTCGCGTTTTAATGACTTAATTTTCGGGGTTTTTCTTACCCAAACGTGATGAAGAAAACGGAGCGATTTGTCTACACAAATAATCTTTTTGTAAAAACTGAACATTTGCTATCTAACTGAGAGTCTCCTCATTGAAAACATCTGAAATTCTTCAAAGGTAAATGATTTTATTTGAATGCTTTTCTTGTTTTTGTGAAAATGTTGCATGCTGAATGCCAGGTTTAATGCTATGCTAGGCTATCAATACTGTTACACAAATGCTTGTTTAGCTATGGTTCAAAAGCATATTTTGAAAATCTGAGATGACAGTGTTGTTAACAAAAGGCTAAGCTTGAGAGCAAATATATTTATTTCATTTCATTTGCGATTTTCATGAATAGTTAACGTTGCGTTATGGTAATGAGCTTGAGGCTGTATTCACGATCCCAGATCCGGGATGGCTAGAATCAAGAGTCTGATGGCCTTGAGATAGAAGCTGTTTTTCAGTCTCTCGGTCCCTGCTTTGATGCACCTGTACTGAACTCGCCTTCTGGATGATAGCGGGGGTGAACAGGCAGTGGCTCGGGTGGTTGTTGTCCTTGATGATCCTTCCTGTGACATCGGGTGGTGTAGATGTCCTGGAGGGCAGGTAGTTTGCCCCCATTGATACGTTGTGCAGACCTCACTACCCTCAGGAGAGCCTTACGGTTATGGGCAGAGCAGTTGCCGTACCACGACAGAATGCTCTCGATTGTGCATCTGTAAAAGTTTGTGAGTGTTTTTAGTGGCAAGCCGAATTTCTTCAGCCTCCTGAGGTTGAAGAGGCGCTGCTGTGCCTTATTCACCATGCTGTCTGTGTGGGTGGACCAATTCAGTTTGTCTGTGATGTGTACGCCGAGGAACTTAAAACCTTCTACCCTCTCCACTACTGTCCCGTCGATGTGGATAGGGGGCTGCTCCCTCTGCTGTTTCCTGAAGTCCACAATCATCTCATTTGTTTTGTTGACATTGAGTGGGAGGTTATTTTCCTGACACAACACTCCGAGGGCCCTCACCTCCTCCCTGTAGGCCGTCTCGTCGTTGTTGGTAATAAAGCCTACCACTGTAGTGTCGTCTGCAAACTTGATGATTGAGTTGGAGGTGTGCATGGCCACACAGTCATGGGTGAACAGGGAGTACAGGAGAGGGCTGAGAACGCACCCTTGTGGGGCCCCAGTGTTGAGGATCAGCGGGGTGGAGATGTTGTTACCTACTCTCACCACCTGGGGGTGGCCCGTCAGGAAGTCCAGGACCCAGTTGCACAGGGCGGGGTCGAGACCCAGGTTCTCAAGCTTAATGACGCGTTTGGAGGGTACTATGGTGTTAAATGCTGAGCTGTAGTCGATAGGAATAGGAATACCTACGTGAGAATGCTGTTCATTGACTACAGCTCAGCGTTCAACACCATTATTCCCTCCAATCTCGCCACCAAGCATATGACTCTGGGTCTGAAAACCTCCTTCTGCAACTGGACCCTGGACTTCCTGACGGGCCGACCCGAGTTGGTGAGGGTAGACAACATCAGCTTCTATCCCCAAGCGATACAACTGATAAATAGCTACACGGACTGAGTTTAACTTGTATCTTTATTGACCTTTTATTTTCATATTTGCCCTCTCACAGAGCCCTACACACTCACACACACTGTCACTCCAACACACACAAACACTCACTCCATATTTTGCTCACTAACATATACATATATACTGACTCTACACACCTGCACACTCACTCACATGCAAGCTGCTGCTACTCTGTTTATCTTATATCCTGTTGTCTAGCGCCCTTACCCCTATACATACAGTATCTACCACCATCACTCCAGTATCCCTGCATATGGAAGTATGGTATTGGATATGACTTTTTAAGTATTTATTGTGCAGTACATAGTATGCTTACTTATTTACTTTATTGTGTTTTTCATATTTCTTATTCTTATTTATTGTGTTTTTCTGTTGTTTTAATACATTGTTATTGATTATTGCGTTGTTGGGTTTTGAGTTAGCACGAAAGGCATTTCACTGTACTTGTGCATGTGATATTAAAACTTAGACTCATGCACAATATTTGTTATATTTTGGTTTGACATCTTAGGTTCTTGCCTCTGGGCTATAACAGAGTAGTTTTTTTATTGCTTCAGGGCTGAGTCCTCCTCAACAATTTATGATGTCTATCAAAGAGAAAATGACAGCCTAACAGACTTCGGTAAGGTAAGGTCAACCTTTAACACTAAGTCTGTGTTCAAGCCAATACTTGTAGCCTATGCTGGTCACTTCAGGCGTAATGACATTTCGACACACTTATGTCTTCAGGGACACCTGAAGTCAACAAGCTGGAGAGGTTAGAACGCCGGGGCATTATATTTGCATGATTGACATGATTTATTATTCATCATTGGCTCCTGCATGTGATGGACCAATACCTCACGAGGCTTCCTCTCTCCAAGTTGAGACCTTGAAACTGAAATACCTGAAATAACCAAAACAAGCCAGAGTAATGTTCTGGGTGTACTGCCAAGTTGCTTATCAGTGATAGAGAGGATTCCTCCATACTCGTTCAGTCAGTCACCCACATGAACCCATCCAAATGGTTATTAGAAAAGCAGCATTGATTTGATACACAAACATAACATTTTCCTTCACAGTCTCTAGGAGTTGTACACAAACATAACATTTTCCTTCACAGTCTCTAGGAGTTGTACACAAACATAACATTTTCCTTCACAGTCTCTAGGAGTTGTACACAAACATAACATTTTCCTTCACAGTCTCTAGGAGTTGTACACAAACATAACATTTTCCTTCACAGTCTCTAGGAGTTGTACACAAACATAACATTTTCCTTCACAGTCTCTAGGAGTTGTACACAAACATAACATTTTCCTTCACAGTCTCTAGGAGTTGTACACAAACATAACATTTTCCTTCACAGTCTCTAGGAGTTGTACACAAACATAACATTTTCCTTCACAGTCTCTAGGAGTTGTACACAAACATAACATTTTCCTTCACAGTCTCTAGGAGTTGTACACAAACATAACATTTTCCTTCACAGTCTCTAGGAGTTGTACACAAACATAACATTTTCCTTCACAGTCTCTAGGAGTTGTACACAAACATTCTTGATCCTTGACGATTTTTAGTGTTTAGCTGTGTTGTAGACTGTTTATGTTTGTCAGTGTTTACTGTTTGTAGTGTTTTACTGTTTGTAGTGTTTACTGTTTGTAGTGTTTACTGTTTGTAGTGTTTACTGTTTGTAGTGTTTACTGTTTGTAGTGTTTACTGTTTGTAGTGTTTTACTGTTTGTAGTGTTTACTGTTTGTAGATAAGTGGCGCAAAGTGTTGTATGTTTTTCACTGTCAGCAGATATGCACAATGACGTACATAGAGCACGTAATATATAATTACTGGGAAACCTCACAGCAAGTGGTAACATGCTTTTCCTGTCCTCTCTCTCCCTCTCCCTCTCCCTCTCCCTCTCTCCCTCTCTCTCTCCCTCCCTCTCTCTCTCTCTCTCTCTCTCTCTCTCTCTCTCTCTCTCTCTCTCTCTCTCTCTCTTCTCTCTCTTTGTCTTTCTCTCTTTCTCTTTCTCTCTCTCTCTCTCCCTCTCTCTCTGTCTTTCTTTCTCTCAGGATGTGGTGAAGGAGATGAACAGATTGGGGATGATAGTAGACCTGTCCCATAGTTCCTGGGCCACAGCCAGGGCAGTACTGCAGATCTCTAAGGCTCCAGTTATTTTCAGCCACTCCTCAGCCCATGCCGTGTGTAACCACAGCCGCAATGTTCCTGATGACCTGCTCCGCGAACTGGTGAGAGCCCTGACAAGAACTCTCTCTCTCTGTCTGTCTCTCTCTTTCTCTCTCTCTCTCTCTCTCTCTCTCTAAAACTCCTCCATCACTCCCCCCTTTCAACCACCATCGGCACGGCCACTCATTGTGGGTGGCCTGTGTTTACTCCTTATCAGGAGAGTCTTTTGGAATTATATTTTGACGATGTCTCCTTTCTGCAATGTTTCTTTAATCCACTTGTCCTTTATTTGCATTTCCTGTTTTACAGTGCCTTCAGAAAGTGTTCATACCCCTTGACTTATTCTACATTTTGTTGTGTTACAGCCTGAATTCAAATGGATTAAATATACAGTACCTGTCAAAAGTTTTCACACACCTACTCATTCCAGGGGTTTTCTTTATTTGTACTGTTTTCTACATTGTAGAATAATAGTGAAGACATCGAAACTATGAAATAACACATATGGAATCATGTAGCAACCAAAAAAGTGTTAAACAAATCTAAATATATTTAATATTTGAGATTCTTCAAAGTAGCCAACCTTTGCCTTGATGACAGCTTTGCACACTCTTGGCATTCTCTCAACCATCTTCATGAGGTAGTCACCTGGAATGCATTTAAATTAACTGGTGTGCCTTGTTAAAAGTACATTTCTCAAATTTCTTCCTTCTTAATGTGTTTGGGCAAATCAGTTGTGTTGTGACAAGGTAGGGGATGTTTACAAAAGATAGGCCTATTTGGTAAAAGACCAAGTCCATATATGGTAAAAACAGCTCAAATAAGCAAAGAGAAACAACAGTCCATCATTCATTTAAGACATGAAGGTCAGTCAATACGGAAAATGTCAAGAACTTTGAAGTTTGTTCAAGTGCAGTCTGAAAAACCATGAAACTGGCTCTCATGAGGACCGCCACAGGAAAGGAAGACCCAGAGTTACCTCTGCTGCAGAGGATAAGTTCATTAGCGTTACCAGCCTCAGAAATTGCAGCCCAAATAAATGCTTCACAGAGTTCAAGTAACATACACATCTCAACATCAACTGTTCAGAGGAGACTGAGTGAATCAGGCCAAAGAAACCACTACTAAAAGACACCAATAAGAAGAAGACTTGCTTGGGCCAAAAAACATGATCAATGGACATTAGACCGGTGGAAATCTGTCCTTTGGTCTGATGAGTCCAAATTTGCGATTTTTGGTTCCAACCGCCATGTCTTTGTGAGATGCAGAATAGGTGAACGGATGATCTCTACATGTGTTCCCCCCGTCAAGCATGGAGGAGGAGGTGTGAAGGTGTAGGGGTGCTTTGCTATTGACACTGTCAGTGATTTATTTAGAATTCAACATTCTGCACCGACAGGCTATCCCATCTGGTTTGCTCTTAGTGGGGCTATCATTTGTTTTTCAACAGGACAATGACCCAACACACCTCCAGGCTGTGTAAGGAATGCAGCATCAAATGAGCTGGCCTCCACAATCATCCGACCTCAACCCAATTGAGATGGTATGGGATGAGTTGGACTGCAGAGTGATGGAAAAGCAGCCAACAAGTGTTCAGCATAGGTGGGAACTCCTTCAAGACTGTTGGAAAAGCATTCCAGGTGAAGCTGGTTGAGAGAATGTCAAGAGTGTGCAAAGCTGTCATCAAGGCAAAGGGTGGATTTGTTTAACACTTTTTTGGTTACTACATGATTTTTTTCATAGTTTTGAAGTCTTAACTTTTATTCCACAATGTAGAAAATAGTAAAAAAAAGAAAAACCCTTGAATGAGTAGGTGTACAAACTCTTGACTGGTACTGTATATTTTTTCCATCTACACACAATAACCCATAATGACAAAGTGAAAAACATGTTTTTAGAAATGTTGCAAATTTATTGAAACTGAAATCCAGAAATATCTCATTTACAAAAGTATTTTTACACCCCTGAATCAATACATTTTTGAATCACGTTTGGCAGCGATTACAGCTGCAAGTCTTCCTGGGTAAGAGCTTTGCACACCTGGATTGTAAAATATTTGCACATTATTCTTTTTTAAAATTCTTCAAACTCTGTGAAGTTGGTTGTTGATCATTGCTAGACAGCCCTTTTCAAGTCTTGCCATAGATTGTCAAGCCAATTTAAGTCAACACTGTAACCAGACTACTCAGGAACACTCAATGTCGTTTGGTAAGAAACGCCAGTATATTTTGGCCTTGTCTTTTAGGTTATTGTCCTGCTGAAAGGTGAATTTGTTTCCCGATGTCTGTTGGAAAGCTGACTGAACCGAGTTTTCCTCTAGGATTTTGCCTGTGCTTAGCTCTATTACGTTTCTTTTTATTTAAAAAACTCCATAGTCCTTGCCGATGACAAGCATACCCATAACATGATATAGCTACCACCATGCTTGAAAATATGAAGACTGATACTAAGTGATGTGTCGATACTGATACTAAGTGATGTTGGATTTGCCCCAAATATAACGCTTTGTATTCTTTGCCACATTTTTTTGCTGTTTTACTTTAGTGCCGTATTGCAAAAAGGATGCATGTTTTAGAATATTTTTCCTTCTTCACTCTGTCACATAGGTTAGTATTGTGGAGTAACTACAATGTTCTTGATCCATCCTCAGTTTTCTCCTATCACAACCATTCAACTCTGTAACTGTTTTAAAGTGACCATAGGCCTCATGGTGAAATCCGTGAGTGGTTTCCTTCCTCTCCGGCAACTGAGTTAGGAAGGATGCCTGTATCTTTGTAGTGACTGGGTGTATTGATACACCATCCAACGTGTAATTAATATCTTCAGCATGCTCAAAGGGTTATTAAATGTCTGCCTTTTTTAAAAACCTATCTACCAATAGATGCCCTTCTTTGCGAGGCTTTGTGGTTGAATCTGTGTTAGAAATTCACAGCTCGACCGAGGGACCTTACAGATAATTGTATGTGTTGTACAGAGATGAAATAGTCATTCAAAAATAATGCTAAACACAAGTTTTGCTATCCAAGTGAGTCCATGCAACTCATAATGTGACTTATTAAGCACATTTTTACTCCTGAAATTATTTAGGCTCGCCATAATAAAGGGGTTGAATACTTATTGACTCAAGACATTTCAGCTTGTCATTTTTGATTTAATTTGTAAAAATGTCTAAAAACATAATTCCACTTTGATATTATGAGGTATTATGTGTAGGCCAGTGAAACAAAATCTCAATTGAATCCATTTTAAATTTTGGCTGTAACACAACAAAATGTGGAAACCGTCAAGGGGTGTGAATACATTCTGAAGGCACTGTATCTACATGGCTGGAAGGTCACTGGAAGTGTGGAATGTTTTTTTAGCGTTCTATTCTGGGTGTGTTGTTTCAGAAGGAGAACGGAGGACTCATCATGGTTAATCTGCACAGTGGGTTTGTGGCTTGCCATGGCCAAGCCAATGTCTCCATTGTGGCTGGTGAGCAGTTGCCTTTGATTAGTGTTTATTGGCATCAAACAATTAAGCGCAAAATTGGCTGCCTTGTTATCAATCAAGACGTGTTTAGAAGACCAGTTACAAGAACATCAATAACATGTGTACACATGATTTATCTTCTGATTATCTTATCTTCTGATATTCCTCTTACTTTTTGCAGACCATTTTACCCACATTAGGAAGGTGGTTGGATCTGAGTCAATAGGAATAGGAGGGGACTTTGATGGAGCTTCTAAGTAAGAACTTTTACCTCAGAGTAACAGCAGCACATTCAGCGTTAGTTCATTAATACAGCCATGTTATGCTCCAGCTTGAATGCTATCAGAATGACTCACTTTTTTGTAAGCAGACTGGTAACAGATAGCAGCTGCATTTTAAGTGGCCTGAGGGTTTGAGTAATACATAGCCTGTTATGTTCTACTGTCTGAAGGTTTCCTCTTGGATTAGAGGATGTGTCCAAGTATCCCGCTCTGATCCAGGAGCTGCTGAAGAGACACTGGACAGAGAACGAGTTGTCCGGGGTCCTCAGACACAACTTCCTACGTGTGTTCAAGGAGGTTGAGAAAGTGAGTGCTAAATGAACAAAAGCTCTGTGTTTTTGCTCGTTATAAAGGCTCAATGCTACAGTGTGAGTATTGTATCAAAGCCATCAAAAACACCTGCAGTAGTAACATCAAAAGAATGACAGGAATGAAAGGCATCTCTGTCTGGGACTGAATGTCCGAGTGTCTGAGTACTTTGTGGTATGAAGGGAACTGAGAACTGGAAAAAGAGCATTGTATAGTGCATGTAAAATCCCACTTGTTTTTTCTTGTTCAGTAGAGTCACTGTCACAGCATCATAACACAGTGTAAACTTCTCTCTCCCCCCCCTCCCTCCTTCCCTCTATCCCTTCCCCAGGAGCGTGACAGGCAGAAAGCGAAAGGAACTCTCCCCAGTGAAGCTCAGATCGACTTGACTGGGGTTCAGAACCCCTGCAGACTGGTACTCAGGCGACCTGACCACCAGACGACAAAGATGGAACAGATGTACTCCAAGGGCCACAGTGAACTGGTGGTCCCCAGGAGTCTGGTCTGGACCATGGTTATACTAATCTCCTGCCTCTGTGTCCTGATGGACCATTAAGACTATAATATGGCCTGGATTCAATCAGATCCAGTGGTAACCCAGGTTGACTGATATCCTGATAGCGGATGTTTTGGCAGTATTGGAGGTGTAGCTGCAGTGTGAACTGACAAATAAGTGTGTGGCTGCTCTTTTGTGTTACCAACCACTCCCTTCCTTATTATCTCTACGCATTAGATGTTCAAAACGACAATAGAAAGTGCAGGCTCTATCGACAATAGATAATATGAAATGCATGTTTTCATTTTAATTTGGATGGCGGGATTTATTAGTCTATGTAGACAATAGACCATTACGCATTAGAGTGTTTGAACTTGTAATGTGGCTACATGAACTAACGAGGCTGCATGGGATTTGTTGGATATAAAGTCGGTGTGGTTTCATTGCATCCAATGACAGTGTCCACGATAATGTAACATAAGGAGCAGCTCTAACGCAGTTCCACCTTCAACACTGCCAAAACAACCGGATGTCGACTAGCACGGATCTGCATTTAGCCCTTAGTGTTACTAAACTAGCAGTGCTTGACTTGCGCAGGAGCCCACTGGAGCTGAGTACCGGCACCTCAAATTCTCTACTGCTTGAGCTTGTTTTACTCTTATAGAATATTAGCTCAAAAGTATAGTGGAGCTCCTGCACCTAAATATAAACAGTACTTGCACCCAAAATGAGTACCAGAACCTATTTAGTAGTACTACTAGTGTTGTATTACAATACACTATCTACTACAACCATGTTTCTCCGACAGTGACAAGCCTAGCTTTAACGTGTTTACTGGGTCACTTGCTTACATGTGATCTTTCCTACAAAGAACTTTACCTAATTATTTTGTTGTTGGTCATTTTGACCTTGAATGAGTTGTATATTTACACAATGCTCTGCACGCACTTTATACTATATTACATTGAGTTTAATGTAACAATCACTTTTTAACTCTATTTACATATCTCATTCTAAAAATATATCTGTGTTATGTTTGTTTAATGATACAATCAAGGCCACAAGGTCATACTGAGGAATTTACAAACTATCTTTATTTCTCTGAGGACACAGATCTTGATGTCCATCAGACAAACTTGAGTTTCACAATGACACTGTTTCATAGAAAGACGATTTCATCTTAAAATGAACATTAATGTAACATTTCCTCACAAGGGTGTACAGTGAAACAGTATGCAACATGTTAACATACTGTAATGCCTCCTACAGTCATCTCAGGAATGTTGTATTCTGTATTCATAGGTTATATCGTATTTATTTCGCCTTTCTCTTAAGTAAATAATGCTTTGAGTTTTCTGTTTTTCTACCATCTTATTTTATGAACACATTGATATATCTGAAGTCAAGATAGTTCAATTCTGGTTGAATAGGGAAATGAATCATGATTTTATTGCTAAGTTCAGTTAAATACTCTGCCTTTACAGCTCTTGCAGTCTACAGGAAAGAAAAGGAAATGTGTGCATATGCTCCTCTGTTCAGGTGGCCCTGTAAGTAGTCTTCATGCCTATAATAAAGACTTTTGTACAGAAATAGCAGATTAAATGTAATGTATAATTGTCAATGATTTAAAACATCTTCTCTTTCAACAATTCCAAATTATAATCCAGTAAAATAATGCTTCAAAACAATCTCTGGAATCCACATTTACATTTACAAGCACTCTCTGTGCCATCTGTTTAAATACCCAACTGGCATTTCATTATCTACAATACGAAAAATCTTATCCTCATCGGGGGAAGGTTGAGAAAATAAATAAGAAAATAAATAACAAAAGTTATTATTCCACCAACCATAAAAAGGTTGTGAAAAAATAACTAAAATTGGCACTCTACACAGATGGCTTCATAAGGACCACCCAAGACTGTGCTATCTGGCAAGCTAATCCTTGATGAGGGAAAGCCCACCATATTTTATTTTCTGCAAACAACACAAAAATACTGACTCAGTCGACATAGAAAATTCATGTTTGATGGATGTATGTGTAAAAGTAGCAGTTGTTAATGGTCTCCTATTGCAGAAATAGGTTTGTGAATGACCCAAGCTTTAGTTGCCTTGGCAATAAGGGATTCATGAGGGAATTATAGCATGCCATCTTTAAAGGCTACTGTCCTCATGGAAGGCAATACTTTCCGCAGAAATGCCAGGCAAATTATTATTGCTTTCTGTGGTCCTCAAATACCACAATAAAAGTCCTCTTAATTCCATCATTAATTGGCACAGTTGGTATGTACTGTATGTTGAGGATCGGCTGAATGCTGCTGCCGGTGCTGCAGTGCCCCCAGTGGTCGGGGTGGAATGTCTCCTTTCGAGGCAGTGTCGTGACCTGTGACCCGAGTGGTTTCTGATAGGTCAGGAGTAGATAGTGATGACCTCTCGTCCTCCTCCTCTCACCAGCAGCACTCTCTCTAGACCTTCTGTCAGCACCTCCAGAAACTCCATATCTGGGCCAGAGTTAAGCACTGTTATAACCAGCAACTCTGCATCACTGCACCTGCGATTACATCTGCAAATCTGTGTACACAACAGATTTGATGTTCAGCTTAAAAGCCAGTAGTCTTTCATCTCGGGTCACATTGCCAAATCTTTGTGTATGCTGTCTGGCCATCAACTCCTACTCATTCTTTCACCTTTTACACAACTCATGCTACACTCAACCCCAAATGACAATCCCCAAATTACACTCCCTAACCCCATAATGAGCCCTAAAACATTGTCCTAAAAAATGAAATATTGTACCACACAGACCTCTAAGACCAGTGTTGTCCAGTACAATGAGAACGGCTGTTAGTGAAGGATACAGTTCTCATCTCCGTCTGTGTTGCGTGGCGGCCCCGGCATGTTGAGCAGCACCAGGCGAGCATCATGGGACTTGTTGACAATCACCTCGTTCAGCTTCACTGCTGTGTGCATCCGCCGCACATTGGACTGGTCCCTGGGACACAACCACATACAGATGTTACAAATGCAATCCAGAACATTCAATTATTTAAAGGGATAGTTCACCCAAATTACACATTGGTTTCCTTACCCCGTATGCAGTCTATGGACAACGAATGACAACAATCCAGTTTCCCTGGCTCTGTTTCTACATGCTCACGTCATGGGACCGATATTATAATTTTTCACTCGTGTCCATATCATCCGAAAGTATCTACAATTGATTTTGAACATCAAAAAAGTACCTTATAGAAATTTTGAACATGATGCGCAAAAAAATATGAATATTGGTCCCATGATTTTAATGGGATTTGTGCCACAAATGCTAAAACGTTAGTATGTGGAAACGGTGCCAAGGAAACTATACCAAAGCATGGATTGCTGTCATACCTTGTACATAGACTGCATACAGGGTAAGAAATCCAATGTAATTTTGTAATTTGGGTGAACTATCCCTTTAACAATGCCGTGGAATAATGTTCAGATATCCAACAGTGGACAGCATGAACCAACTCAGTCATTAAGCAGAAAGACATCAAGTGCAGTTCACATAACAAAGCACACCCCACCCCGCCATCCAATCCATTGCATGGAATTTACAGACTCAGAGTGATCAGAATAACATATCACTAAAAGTAATTTACAGACAGAGTGATCAGATTAACATATTACTCACAGGAATTTACAGACAGAGTGATCAGAATAACATATTACTCACAGGAATTTACAGACAGAGTGATCAGATTAACATAACATTAAAAGGAATTTACAGACAGAGTGATCAGATTAACATAACATTAAAAGGAATTTACAGACAGAGTGATCAGAATAACATAACATTAAAAGGAATCTACAGACAGAGTGAGCAGAATAACATAACATTAAAAGGAATCTACAGACAGAGTGAGCAGAATAACATAACATTAAAAGGAATCTACAGACAGAGTGAGCAGAATAACATAACATTAAAAGGAATCTACAGACAGAGTGAGCAGAATAACATAACATTAAAAGGAATCTACAGACAGAGTGATCAGAATAACATAACATTAAAAGGAATCTACAGACAGAGTGAGCAGAATAACATAACATTAAAAGGAATCTACAGACAGAGTGAGCAGAATAACATAACATTAAAAGGAATTTACAGACAGAGTGATCAGATTAACATATTACTCACAGTAATCTACAGACAGAGTGATCAGAATAACATCTAATTAAAAGGAATTTACAGACAGAGTGAGCAGAATAACATAACATTAAAAGGAATCTACAGACAGAGTGAGCAGAATAACATAACATTAAAAGGAATTTACAGACAGAGTGAGCAGAATAACATAACATTAAAAGGAATCTACAGACAGAGTGATCAGAATAACATAACATTAAAAGGAATCTACAGACAGAGTGAGCAGAATAACATATCATTAAAAGGAATTTACAGACAGAGTGATCAGATGAACATATTACTCACAGTAATCTACAGACAGAGTGATCAGATTAACATATTACTCACAGGAATCTACAGACAGAGTGATCAGATTAACATATTACTCACAGGAATCTACAGACAGAGTGATCAGATTAACATCTAATTAAAAGGAATTTAAAGACAGAGTGATCAGATTAACATATTACTCACAGGAATTTACAGACAGAGTGATCAGAATAACACATCACTCAAAGGATGAACAATTCTCTGTCTGCAAGATGACAGAGGAAGAAAAAAGAGAGAGAGGAGATGAGGAGGAGAGAGTGAAGAAGTAAGACTAGCAAGAGTGGAATACCTCAGATGGGACCGGATGGAGATTTTCCTAACCACGTGAAAGGCCTGGGGGTTTTCCTCGTCAGATCACGTCTCAAGAAAAACTCCTGGCCTTCCAATAGACCAACAACAAGTGACTCACGGTTTGAGGCTCATGAGTTCTCTGAAGTTCTCTGGTGCGTTGTTCCTGTTCCTCCTCTCTGCCTCGTACTTCTCCTTGGTCCAGGTCATCTGGTTCTTATCAGCTACAGGCTCCACCACCTCCTCCTCCTCGTCTGAGTACAGGCTGCCCATACGGATCAGAGAGTGTCTGTCCTTTACCAGCTGGGCCTATAGGGGGCAGAGTGCAGGGGATACAATGTCCTAATGTCCATACTAGAGTGACTTGAAATGCATGGCCATACATTGCTTCATTTAATGCTAGTGTAGATACACTAAATATACAGAAGTATGTGGACACCCCTTCAAATGAGTGGATTTGGCTATTTCAGCCACACCCGTTGTGGACAGTTGTATAATCGAGCACACAGCCATGCAATCTACATAGACGGCAGTAGAATGACCTTACTGAAGAGCTCAGTGACTTTCAACGTGGCACCGTCATAGGATGCCACCCTTCCAACAAGTTAATCCGCCCTGCTAGAGCTGCCCCGGTCAACTGAAAGTGGTGTTATTGTGAAGTGGAAACGTCTAGGAGAAACAAAGACTTAGCCGCGAAGTGGTATGTCACACAAGCTCACAGAATGGGACCGCCGTCCTCGGTTGCAACTCTCACTACCGAGTTCCAAACTGCTTCTGGAAGCAACGTCAGCACAATAACTTTGTCGGGAGCTTCATGAAATGGGTTTCCATGGCCGAGCAGCAGCACACAAGCCTAAGATCACCATGCGCAATGTCGAGCATCGGCTGGAGTGGTGTAAAGCTCACCGCCATTGGACTCTGGAGCAGTGGAAACACGTTCTCTGGAGTGATGAATCACGCTTCACCATCTGGCAGTCCAACGGACGAATCTGGGTTTGGCGGATGCCAATGAGAATGCTACCTGCCCCAACTGTAAAGTTTGGTGGAGGAGGAATAATGGTCTGGGGTTGCTTTTCATGGTTTGGGCTGGGCCCCTTAGTTCCAGTGAAGGGAAATATTAATGCTACAGCATACAATTACATTCGAAATGATTCTGTGCTTCCAACATTGTGGCAACAGTTTGGGGAAGGCCCTTTCCTGTTTCAGCATGACAAAGCAAGTCCTTACAGAAATGGTTTGTTGAGATCGGTGTGGAAGAACTTGACTGGCCTGTATAGAGTCCTAACCTTAACCCCATCGAACACCTTTGGGATGAATTGGAACGCCAACTGTGAGCCAGGCCTAATCGCCCAACATCAGTGCCTGACCTAACTAATGCTCGTGGCTGAATGGAAGCAAGTCTCCGCAGCAATGTTCCATCATTTAGTGGAAAGCCTTACCAGAAGAGTGGAGACTGTTACAGCAGCAAAGGGGGAACCAACTCCATATTAATGCCCATGATTTTGCAATGAGATGTTTGACAAGCAGGTGTCCACATACTTTTGGTCATGTAGTGTATTGGTTCCCAGCCCCAGATTAAACCTACTACTGGGATAAATCACACTTTCAATGGAGATTCTCCAACTGAGCATGGTTAAATGCAGGAGAAGACACCTGTGTCTGGGAAACCAGCTCAATATGTCCTTCACATAACAACTATTGTTATGTATGTTTGATCTGACAGGTGTAATTCTGTGGATGTTTGTTGATGTGTAATATGTACCTCTCTTTCTCTCTCTGCGCTGGACAGCCTCATCTGTCTGAGCATCTGAGATCTCTGCTCCATCATCAGAGTCCTCTCATACGTGTAGGCCGAGATGTCGCTGTCATGCTGAAATTATTAACATGGTAGTATGTAAATATCTGACCTTTGAATACACTAAGGGGAGAGAAGTGAAACTCCTGGTTGGATTGCATGTTTGACTCCTGGTATGAGGGACTTCTCTCTCCTTCTCCACCATAATGACATAATTAGATTTAAGGAGGTTCATCTCTCACCGTCTCCACCATAATGACATAATTAGATTTAAGGAGGTTCATCTCTCACAGTCTCCACCATCATTACATAATTAGATTTAAGGAGGTTCATCTCTCACCGTCTCCACCATCATTACATAATTAGATTTAAGGAGGTTCATCTCTCACCATCTCCACCATAATGACATAATTAGATTTAAGGAGGTTCATCTCTCACCGTCTCCACCATAATGACATAATTAGATTTAAGGAGGTTCATCTCTCACCGTCTCCACCATAATGACATAATTAGATTTAAGGAGGTTCATCTCTCACCTTCTCCACCATCATTACATAATTAGATTTAAGGAAGAACATCTCACACCATTTCCACCACCTCCACCTCTGCCTCTATTCTCAGCTGGTACAGGAACGTAGCCAGGTCCTTCTTCATCTGAATACTGTTGTCATCCATCTGGGCCACAGTAAAGATACGCATCTTACACTTCCTCCAAACCTGAAATTCACACCATGGTAAGAATGGAGTAGTCTAGCAGTTAAGAGCCGATGTGCCAATGTGCCACTTAACCCTAATTGCTCCTGTAACTCCCTCTGGATAAGAGCGTCTGCTAAAATGTAAATATAGATCATTTTCTGAACAACACATCCATTCTTCTTTAGTCTCTCTCAAGTCATGGTGGCCAAACAGTAAATGTTCCCAGAGTTTCTGCATTGATGTGCGCGGGACTTTACCTTGTGCTGTTTGAGCAGGAAAGGTAGCAGCATGAGCATTCCTCCGTCATGGACGATCCACCACACATCGATGGTGCCGTCTGTGAAGCGTTCGTGGTTGCTGGGGTAGAAGGAAACATTCTTGGGCACCATCAGAGCCAGGTGGGCTGCTGTGGTACAGCGGACTGTGTCTGTGGGGAGGGGCACAGAGAGGTAAATATGTTCACTTTGTGTAATATGTAATGTAATACAGTTCAATGCTGATGCTATCAGTTAACTAAAGAGTCAGCACGTAATGTTTCAAATACTATACAGGCTGAAGGACAGTCCACCAAACCAATAGAAACATAGAGATGGCCAATGCTCTCACAGGGAAACTGGGATGAGGTTATGGTTTGGAATATTATTATGGGAATGGGTCAGATCCATGTGTAGGACCAGGCTAGTTTACAGTAAATCAGAGTCTTACGAATGAATGTCTTCCATGCGCGGGGGTCTTCACTTTGCCTCCAGCCGTAGGGCCATCCCATCACCACTGTGTTGTGCTTCATGCCCCCCAGGCCACATGACTGGATCAGGTGGGCAATGCCCTCCCTCACCTTGGACGCCACAACCACCTGGCAGAAACCCTTCACCCGCTCGATCTCCATCATGTTCTTTACGGCCTGACGAGGTTGAGCAGACAATGCAGGTAATCATGAAGCTGGCAATAAACTCACTTATTCTTATTGGCACAGAGGGGACAACAGAAATTCGATCTCTTTCTTATAGCTTTATAAAGTGGACTGTATGACCTAGCGAGGAAGGTAACAGCCTTCAAACAATCC
Source organism: Oncorhynchus tshawytscha (assembly GCF_018296145.1). Lineage (NCBI taxonomy): Eukaryota > Metazoa > Chordata > Actinopteri > Salmoniformes > Salmonidae > Oncorhynchus > Oncorhynchus tshawytscha. The sequence continues at coordinate 73,633,099 of NC_056440.1, read as the reverse complement.
TGAACTGATTCAATAAAGCTACAGTACGGCAAAATGTATTTTCCTTGTACACACATTAGGCTATCTGAGAAATAAGTTACAGCTCTATCCCTACCTGTTCAGAGGCCTGTGTTTCTCCGTAGCTGTCCAGGAACTGTCCCTGGATGACAGAGCCCACTATGGTCAGGCCCTTCCCTGCCTTCAGCTGGGAGACAAAGGTCAACAGACGGGGATACTTCACATGGAGGTCCTCATCCAGCTTCAACAGCACCAGGACCTGGGGCCTGGAGAGTGGAAGGGCAAGAGAGACAAAGAACATGAGAATCTACCTGGAAGTACTAATAAACAACTACAAAACAACAGTAAAAACTGTAGAGTGTTAGAAAGTACAGAATGTATGAAGAGGAAGAGGTAGTTATGCATATCTGAAGTTGGAGATACCGGATATCTAAGACTATGGACAAGGAAGGATGTTCACCTCCAGTTTTTAGTGTGAGGTGGTCCATGCTCCAGCCGTAGCAGAGAGTAGCGCGCAGCACTGAGGGACAAACCTCGTATCCCATCTCCCCACTCCTTCTCCGCTCTGAGAGAGAGACAGAGAGAGTGACAGCATCAGAATATATACTCTGGCCTAAATAGCTAACTCATACAGTGATCCAATGATATACAATTATGATATGAGACGGGTAAGAGTCCAGACATACCCCTGGTACTCAATGTACTTGTAGATCATGCCAGCGATGCACATGGCCACAATGGCATAATACCAGGAGGAGATGAACATCAGAGCCAGACACATACTCATACCCAGAAAAGACAGAGCCCTGTGGGGGAAACACACAGATATACTGTAGTACTCTTTATACTATACTATTGGACGCATGAAAGGAGATCACCAGTTGTGGTTGTTCCAAAAAGCACCCACAGATCTTACAAAGCTCAGTACCCGTTTAGCAAAGAAGGCAAATAGGGTATCATTCCCATAGTGCATTAGTTAAAAGAGGCGCTCTGGTTCTCTGCCCGAATTCGCCCTGTAACACACCAATTTGACCTGTTATTAAACCATCTGGTGAATATCGTTGTGTGCAAGACCTTAGAATAGTAAACGATGCTGTACATGCTAGAGCACCCCTGGTGCCTAACACTGTTACCATTTTATCCCAGGTGCCTCCAGGTAGTTTGTTTTTTAGCTCATTTTAGCTCATTCTTTCTTTCTTTCTTTCTTTCTTTCTTTCTTTCTTTCTTTCTTTCTTTCTTTCTTTCTTTCTTTCTTTATTTTCTCTTCTCTTCTTTTGTTGATCCTGGAGGGAGTGTTTTGGTTCAGTATGTTGACCATTTGTTGGTTTGCTCACAAAGATATAGGCTAGTGAAGCTGTGGTCTGGACTGGAGAGATGTTCTGATATTGCGGCAATGTCTCTTCTAACCGTACATTATTAAACAGGCAAAAATGGCTCATTTGATGCCTGCGAGACTGCTAGACTATCAGAACTGTCACGCCCTGGTCAAAGTATTTTGTGTTTTCTTTATGTATTTGGTCAGGCCAGGGTGGGGCATGGGTTTTTTTGTAATTGTGGTGTGTTTGTCTTGGGGTTTTGGTGGTGGTATTGGGATTGTAGCTTAGTGGGTTGTCTAGCAAAGTCTATGGCTGTCTGGAGTGGTTCTCAATCAGAGGCAGATGCTTATCGTTGTCTCTGATTGGGAACCATATTTAGGCAGCCATATTCTTTGAGTTTGTCGTGGGTGATTGTCCTTAGTGTCCTATGTGTACTCTCGGTTAGTTTGCACTAGATAGGCTGTTTCGGTTTTCAATTACGTTTATTGTTTTGTGTAGTGTTCGTGTTTCTTTGTTTGATTAAACATGAATCTCAATCGACACGCTGCAGTTTGGTCCGACTCTCCTTCATCACCACTAGAAAACCGTTACAAGAACATTCTTAACCCTTCAACTCTTCTCCCTGCAGCAGAAACCGGTGAAGACCATGACTGTGATTTAGCTATTGAAGCTGACTGTAGCTCTAGGTTGGACTTGAGAGACACCCCATTAGACAATCCAGACTTTTAGTTTTTTTGTAGATGGGTCTGCCCAGAGAAACGAAAAAGGGAATCAATTAGTTGGTTATGCTGTTGTGACTGTTTTGGAAACTGTGGAAAGTGCTCGACTCCCCTCACATGAATCTGCCCAGGCAGCAGAACTATTTGGCTTGACCAGAGCTTATATTTTGGGAAAGGAATGCTCCGTTAACATTTACACTGATTGTAGATCTGAGTTTGGTGTTGTGCATGATTTTGGAACATTGTAGAGGAATAGAGGGTTTTTGACCTCATCTGAAAAACAGATTGCAGACAGTAATCTTGTTTCGTCTCTCTTAGAGGTGGTCCAGCTTCACTCCTCTGTTTCTGTAATCAAGAGTCAGGTGCATTCTTCCTCTAATGACAACATTCCTCTGGGGAACACTAACGCTGACCGCACAGCTAAATTGGCTGATTCCTCTTCTGTTTCCCCCTCCTTCACATGGCAGCAGTTCCCGCTTCCACTAACCCTTTCTCTGTTAATGACTCTGCAGGCAACGGCTGATGCATCAGAGAAGGACGCCTCGGGTGTATGGCTGGATGAGTGGAGCAGACCAGCCATGCCCCGCTGTACTTTCCAATTCCTTGCAAAATTGTCACATGATCAAGACCATATGTCAAAAAGAGGGATGGTGGATCCTGTAAATAAATGAATAAATAAGGGAAAGGGGGATACCTAGTCAGTTCTACAACTGAATGCATTCAACTGAAATGTGATTTCCGCATTTAACCCAACCCCTCTGAATCAAAGAGGTGCGGGGGGCTGATATTGGTGTACAGTAGGTTTTACTGTGCTTGCAGGACATTTCTCTGTTGGTGGGGTTGTACAATGTTTGATTTGCATGACTAACAATGTTGAACCAAACTCTGAAAACAAAATTGTTTAAACTAATAGGTGAAACAAGCCTGACATGGGTAAAGGTGCTTCCATTGGCACTGAGTATGAGAGGCAGATTCCACACAGTCACTGGTCTCTCTCCACACGAGGTGCTGACTGGCCATCCCACGAGGATGACTAATACACCTTTTCTCAAGAACAGGGTGTCCCTGCAAGGAATGGAGGAAGACATGGTTGAGAATTGTGTTCTTAAGAGACTTTTCCCCTGGGTGAAGGTGTCTTTGCCGAACGTGGCAGGTGGAGCTGAGCACTATTTCAACCCAGGTGATTTCGTGGTGGTCAAAGACTTCAGGAGAGAGAGTTGGAAGGACCTCTGTTGGAGAGTGCCGTACCAAGCTTTTCTGACCACCTCCACTGTGGAAACCTGACAGAGGGTGAGATGAGTCATGAGCCAAAATGACCAACACAGGCCTGGAGGAGTGCAGAAGAGGGTGAGTTGAGTCCTGAGCCAAAGGGACCAACGCAGGCCTGGAGTAGTGGCCCAGAAGTAGATGTTCATTGGAGAAGGAGAACCCTGCTGGGCTCTCATAACTAAGAGGACTGATGGAATGGCCACTACCAAGTGTTCTGATGAGTATGACTGTCTAAAGGGTGTGGGAAATAAAGCCTCAGTGTTCTGATGAGTATGACTGTCTAAAGGGTCTGGGAAATAAAACCTCAGTGTTCTGATGAGTATGACTGTCTAAAGGGTCTGGGAAATAAAGTCTCAGTGTTCTGATGAGTATGACTGTCTAAAGGGTCTGGACTGTCTTAAAGGTCTGGGAAATAAAGCCTCAGTGTTCTGATGAGTATGACTGTCTAAAGGGTCTGGACTGTCTTAAAGGTCTGGGAAATAAAGCCTCAGTGTTCTGATGAGTATGACAGTCTAAAGGGTCTGGACTGTCTTAAAGGTCTGGGAAATAAAGCCTCAGTGTTCTGATGAGTATGACTGTCTAAAGGGTCTGGACCGTCTTAAAGGTCTGGGAAATAAAGCCTCAGTGTTCTGATGAGTATGACAGTCTAAAGGGTCTGGACTGTCTTAAAGGTCTGGTAAATAAAGCCTCAGTGTTCTGATGAGTATGACAGTCTAAAGGGTCTGGACTGTCTTAAAGGTCTGGGAAATAAAGCCTCAGTGTTCTGATGAGTATGACTGTCTAAAGGGTCTGGACTGTCTTAAAGGTCTGGGAAATAAAGCCTCAGTGTTCTGATGAGTATGACAGTCTAAAGGGTCTGGACTGTCTTAAAGGTCTGGGAAATAAAGCCTCAGTGTTCTGATGAGTATGACTGTCTAAAGGGTCTGGACTGTCTTAAAGGTCTGGGAAATAAAGCCTCAGTGTTCTGATGAGTATGACTGTCTAAATGGTCTGGGAAATAAAGCCTCAGTGTTCTGATGAGTATGACTGTCTAAAGGGTCTGGACTGTCTTAAAGGTCTGGGAAATAAAGCCTCAGTGTTCTGATGAGTATGACTGTCTAAAGGGTCTGGGAAATAAAGCCTCAGTGTTCTGATGAGTATGACTGTCTAAAGGGTCTGGACTGTCTTAAAGGTCTGGGAAATAAAGCCTCAGTGTTCTGATGAGTATGACTGTCTAAAGGGTCTGGGAAATAAAGCCTCAGTGTTCTGATGAGTATGACTGTCATAACGTTCTGGGAAATAAAGCCTCAGTGTTCTGATGAGTATGACTGTCATAACGTTCTGGGAAATAAAGCCTCAGTGTTCTGATGAGTATGACTGTCATAACGTTCTGGGAAATAAAGCCTCAGTGTTCTGATGAGTATGACTGTCATAACGTTCTGGGAAATAAAGCCTCAGTGTTCTGATGAGTATGACTGTCATAACGTTCTGGGAAATAAAGCCTCATACAAAGACTGTTGCATTTCCTATGCGTTTAAAACAGCTTCCAATGCAAAATATCATGCCACATTAAATCAAAGGCTTCGTTAAGAATTAATTTAAATGAAACAGCCACAATAGGGATGCACCTCAGGGAAACAACGTTTTTAATACAGCAATACCCACAGGGAAAAGTAGACCAATTTGGCCCAAACATTATGGTATAAATACAAGGGAAAGAAATTCCTATGTTGGTGGATATGGGTGCTACTACCTCCACTTTTGGTAAAGGTACGGGGGGATTATGGGATTTCCTCCACCCCGATAATACATTCTGAAACAAAATTCATGCACTGTTCAATAGGAACAATGAATGTTGAACATGTTTTTCTGTATTCACCCACTCAACCATTAAACTTGCTAGGTAGAGACTTGTTAACTAAACTTAAGGCTACAATTTATTGTACTCCCGATGGAGTTTTTGTTGATATCCCAAATGATGAGATATTAAACCAATAGGTAAGCAGGAAAATTGAACCACTCCCCCAGGAAGAGTGGGAGTCTGACACTGCCTCCCAGTCTATTCTGTCTCAGGTACCAGAAACCTTATGGTCAGAACATTCCAGTGACAGTGGACTGATAGACAGTGCTAGCCCAGTTATAATAACTGTTGATCCTAGAAAGAAACTCTAGTCTCGAGAGCTATCTTAAAAAGGAAGCTCCCTCCAAAGTGTCTCTCCCCTTCTAAATTGGCTGTTGTATTTTATAATTTCGGCACATTACATATTCCTCTCAAAATAATAGACATTTAATGAGTGTGAAGCAGAGAGTGAATAAACAACAGAAATGGGTAATAAATATAGAGTAACATTGTTAGGGTAGACTAAAATGCAAACAAGGCCTTTCAATAAGGAGAAAGTTATCATGTTTGCTTTGTTTGTTTGTAGACCTTGCAATAGGGGTAAAAGCAGAGCATTGTTTGAGAGTGATCCGTGTGTATTAGCAGTAGTGATTGAGAGGGTTTTTCCTATTGGGAAGAGTAGAGTAGGGGTCCTAGTTGAAGGAAACCGATATGGAGACTAGCATAGGTAAATAAAGACAGTCATAAAGATAGTAAAATGGAAAGATTCATGGTACTCATGGTCTGTCAGTCGATGTCACATTTAATGAGTGTTGACAGTATGTTGAGTGTTGATGAGTTAATGAGTGTTGACAGAATGGTAATATTAGTGTCTTTCAAATAGCACTCTAATAATGCAATATCTTAGTAATTTGAAGAAATAAATGTTTCAATACAAGGTCACATGACTGACAGGGGGATTGAGCATTGGGACTGATATTATATTAGAGGCTGCCATCTGGTGTTTAGGTTAAAGATAAGTGAACCAAAAGAAAAGCCGGCAGTAACAGTGAGTGGTATTCACTAAACTCAAACAGGCTGTAAGGAACACTGTGGGAAAACTTGGCGCTCCCCTCCCTAACCCGGGCGGCGCTAGGCCAATGTTGCGTCACCCATGGATCTCCCAGTCGCTGCCGCCTGGGCTTGAACCCAGAGTCTCTGGGTGGCACAGCTAGCACTGCAGTGCAGTGCCTTAGACCACTGCGCCATCCAAGAGGCCAATAAGATATGTTTTTGACCATTTTCAATTATTATTACTCAATTCGATAGTTTGAATATACCAGTTATTTAAATAAGAAGGTAATGTCATCTAAAAGCAACTTTTTCCATTACGAGGAACACTGTTCGGAATTGGAGTAGATCCAAGTAAATGTTTAAGTACCGAATATTGAGCTGATAAGACAGCAGCAACTTTTTGAAGGCCCTAGGGGATTTGTTAAACAACAGGTTTGATATTTTTACTAGTTGATGTCCCAGGGACAGTTAGTACAGAACAGGTCAATGCAACCAGATTGTGGTAAGAGCTATGGAAACAAAAACCTTTAGAGATTTACTTACCTCTGGATCTACAGATCCCTTGTGTATTTTAGATTTTACAACCCAGAGTGAAGGCGTTTGAAAGGATAAAGTGTCTGGTTTTATGTGTTGATTCCGCTTACTTTAATAGACGCATTTTGATAGAACCTCCTTTGATAGTTTAAGCCATAATCTAATGCTTACCTTAAAATGTAACAATAATTATCACAAAGTGATAAAAGGAGGGAATGTGAGGGGAAAATGTTGTTGCCTGAAGAGCTAGCATTGAATTGTTAACAGCATCTCCTCTCACTCTATCTTGGTTCGTGCAGGTGACTGTGACCTCCTCCTCAGACCAATTGGCAGAACGCCTAGAACATTGTTCTGGGAACCGAAAGGAGTATCTCAGTTTCAAGGTCCCAGCTTTGAGAGAAGAAGCCTTGTCAGTCACATGCAGGAACCGATGTTAATAATGAATAATGTAAATCATGCTTATATAACTTATTTGTATAGCACTATAAAAGGACTGAGAGGGAAATCCCTTTTCAGAGTTTTCATAAAACTTGGATTGAGAATGTGAACCTCTCCGGTTGTGATAATAAAGATTGATTCCTTTACACTGAGTTTGAGTGGTGAATTTCCACGACAGGTGCTATACTTGTTCAGCTACTGAAGCTTATTACAGTGAAGTTCCTTCTTTCTAGGTTACCATCAGAACACCAGAGAACAAAATGCCTCTATAGCTGGAGTCTGCATAAAGTCCTCCAGTCAGTCAACAGGATATTTTGATAAGCTACCCAATATGTCACCTGAGAAAGCAAAGGTGATTATTCAAATGGATTGAAAGTGTACCCAACACCCACGCATATACAAATGAGTGTTACATCGCTCACATACAGTATGCACGGATACACAGCCACGCACATACACCTGTACTGTACTTACCAGTGGTAATATTTAAACCTAGGCCTCCAGTTTGGTGTCCGTAGTAAAGTCTGCACAGCACAGGCTAAGTTCACAAACAGATAGCACATCAAGAAGAACCTGTAGAAAAAAAATCACACACCACAAAATGTAATTCAGTCCAAACTGATTTAGTCATTTAAATATATTAATATATATTATATATATATATATATATTAATATATTCCAATATATTAATTTTGTAGTTATGTACTTGTTGCAGGATGTATAGGCCTGGTAGTCTGCTAAAATATATCTCAACTGATGGCAAAACACAGAAGCACAAGAAACTGCACTAGGTCAGGGGTTCCCAAATTCTTTCACTCAGGCCCCCCTTCCAGCATCGAGGAACATCCTGCACGTGCACAACGTCTATTTCTATGGGCACAAGCACTGTTCATGACACAAACTGTTCACACCCCTCTTGTTGGCGTAGATAATAGTTTTTCAGGTTTAAAGCTTATTTCCTGCAGTTCTATACATTATGCCATGTCTAATGTGTATTCATGTGATATTTGTGTGACTCGAACATTACTACAAAATCTATGGGCTAAAAAACCTAGCTGAAATGGGCTTGTTGATCTGGACATTTCTGACACGTTATAAATAGCTGTCTAAGGTATTCAATGACTGACATGACAAGAGGAATACTGATGATGCACCACCCAATTTCAAAATCTTACCTTGTGCATTCTACTATTATAACTTTCAACAGTAAGTTAAAAGCCGGACTGAGTGGCAAAGATATTGTGGCAAAGAAGGGGGTCGAGTGATAAATGGCGGATATGTGAGAGCAGAACTAATAAAAGGGGCTCTGCCCGATCACTAAAATGACCACCCCAATCAGAACTACAGATCACAAAATGGTCTTCCCAGAAGCAAAAGGAAACCCTCAGAAGGTGGGGCCGACCCACAGATAAAGGGTCAAGACAAACCAGGAAGAGAGAGAGAGGGCTGGAAGGATCTGTGAACCATAGAGACAGAAACAATATATATATCGGCTGGATTTACCGTGTATGAGCTGAACTGTTTTGGACTTACCTGTTGGCGTTTGGACCTGGACCTACCGAGAACCCGATTCGTGTACCAAACCCTGCTTTCCTTGACCTTGCCTGCGGCCTGGGTGGACCAGGATGGAGAAACAAACACAAAGGTTCTGTCCTTTTCGAAAGAACTCTCATTCTGGGGTGATTTTGGTGACAGTTTCCCACTTAATTTGTGACAAACGCTCCTAACCTTGAAGAGGTTTGCCACACGTGATGGAGAATGCGGGCAGGGCTTCTGGAACCATTCCTGGCAGGGGATGCCGACCTGGACAATCCCCCGAACACAGATGTTCGACTTAACTCACCAGGCACAGATATGGTTGCGACCGGAGACCCGTTCATCCGCCGAGATCGTAGAGACCATTGTACTCGACTAGTTTCAGCTAGGTCTACCCCAAGGAGTTTGACGATGGGATGGCCAGAACAAGGTACTTTCTGCCGACCATCTCGTGGCCCTGGTTGAACGGTATTGTACGGCAGGAACAGCTGAGCAGGCACAGGAGGAAAGATCGCACAGGAGGAAAGATCCCCATTCCCCAGGCCTGGGCAAACCAGCGGACAGGGTAAGACTGTCCCAACATTTGGAGGGGGAAAAGAGCAGTGTGGGGCCGTGAGGAAAGAATCAGAATGGGGCCGAGACACGGCTGGATTTACCGTGTATGAGCTGAACTGTTTTGGACTTACCTGTTGGCGTTTGGACCTGGACCTACCGAGAAACCGATTCGTGTACCGAACCCTGCTATCCTTGACCTATCCTTGACCTTGCCTGCGTCCTGGGTGGACCAGGATGGAGAAACAAACACACAGGTACTGTCCTGTTCGAAATAACTCTCATTCTGGGGTGATTTTGGTGAAAGTTTCCCACTTAATTTGTGACAAACGCTCCTAACTTTGAAGAGGTTTGCTACAATATATATATATAAAATAACTGGACCCACAGTTTGTGAACCACTGCACTTGCACCAAGCCACTTGTGCTGATTGTGTACAGAGTGCCTGGCTGGAATGGGTGTTTCACTTGTGAAGTGGTTGTTAAAATGCAAGTGATTTGATTAAAGTATATTTTAGTAGACACTCTTATCCAGAGTGACTTACAGGAGCAATTAGGGTTAAGTGCCTTGCTCAGGGGCACATCAACAGATAATTTTCCTAGTCAGCTCAGGGATTTGAACCAGCAGCCTTTCAGTTACTGGCCTCTCTAGTCTACCTGCCGCCCAAACTACTCCTCGGAGGACCATAATGTTTTTTAAACATCTGTGAGGTGTTTATGGTTTATTAACAGTGTTTGAGAAGGGAAGTAGAGTCATTAAGAGTCTGTTTTCTCCCATGTAAACTTCATGACTTTGGCTGATGGGAGTAAGTTCAGCAATTATTATTATTATTTTTTCATTTTTTTACCCCTTTTTCTCCACAATGTCTCATCGTCTTATCTCATCACTGCAACTCCCGTGCGGACTCGGGAGAGGCGAAGGTCGAGAGCCGTGCGCCCCCCCGAAACACAACCCAACCGAGCCACACTGCTTCTTGACATGATGCCCACTTGACCTGGACTAATGTGTCGAAGGAAACACCGTACACCTGGCGACTGTGTCAGCGTGCACTGCGTCCGGCCCGCCACAGCAGTCGCTAGTGCGCAATGGGACAAGGACATCCCCGCCGGCCAAACCCTCCCCTAAACTGGACAATGCTGGGCCAATTGTGCGCCGCCACATGAGTCTCCCAGTGACAGCCGGCTGCGACCTACAATCTCTATTGGCCTTAGACTTCTGCGCCACTCGGGAGGCCCGGGTTCAGCAAGTTCACCCAACTGACCATTATATGATTTGAAATAATCCCTATTTGCCTGCTTTGAAAGAAATCGTGTTTGATGTGTGTGTTTAGTCTGTTTCGTGTGTGTGTGTGACTCACATGGAGAGGATGGGGGCCACCATGTCCAGAGAGGCTATGAGGATGCCCAGCTCAGCAATGAGCCCTGTCAGTAATAGTGCCCAGGTTGGCTCCCCATTGGCCTTGCCATGACCAAACACCTGCACCAGAAAATAAAAAAATATACACTTTAGAAATACATTTTTTTTTCTGTGATGTTTATTTTATTTTATTTGTTTTGTTTCTGGTTGATTGTTGTATTGTATCCAAGGGGACCGATCATTTATGGATTGAGTGGCCTTAAAGGCCCAGTGCAGTAAAAATTCTGTTTTTCTCTGTGTTTCATATCAGATTGTACAACAGCTGATGAAACTAACACTGTAAAGGTGGTATGTGAAAACATTTGATCAGTGTTACTTCCTGATAGTTACTGATTGAAAATACAATCTACACAGGACCTCCTAATCAGCAGGTTTGCATGGGCGGGAGTTTCGGCTTGTCTGGTGACATCACCAGGCAACAAATTGGTTAAAGTTGTAATATGTAACCTTTTGGGCGACCCGACTGAATTCACATAGAAATATGAGCTATAGATCCGTCATTCACATTGAAAGCAAATCTAACAAGTGGTAAATGTGTCCTATGTGAATTATTTCTATGCTTCCAGTTCTTAAGTTTTGTTTTTGCGTCTTCTACTTTCAGTTTTATTTGGTTATGGAAAATATATTTCACAACGGTGGTACAATGATTCTTTATACTATACGTGTGCTTGTTTTATCACATAAACTGAAATTAGGTGAACTATTTGAATTTTTGCAACCAGGAAATGGAGGAGCGATTTCTGCATAGTGCAACTTTAATAGACCAATAACAAATAGAGTTCCAACCTCTCTGTCAATAACAGTTAGTTTTCAGTTTTCCCCTCTCCACTTGGACCACTCCCAGACAGTCCTGGCTAAATTCTTGCTTGAGAAAAATGTTTTTGCTAAAAAATCTATTTTTGTTGCTTTTAATGGAGAAATATTATTGTAAGGTAATTAATTGTTACCGAGAAATGATTTGTTATTGATTGAAAAACTGGTGCATTGGGCCTCTAAGTACTGGTCCTAGGCCAGTTTTAAATTATTTATTTTTTACCAGAAGTTTCATGGTCGCTTAGGCTGATCCTAGAACAAGGTTACATAATGTCCTTTTATATAGCTAACCCTCTTCTACCAACAATACTTTACATGTGCGAATGCAAATGAACTCATATGTTCAGCTTCATTCAAATGAGTAAGGAAAGATAACCATAACTCTATTCTCTTGTTCACTGTAGTTTTTAGTTGTGTATCATAATGTATCTAATAGTAGGGCCACTGTGAGCATACATGGGCATAGAGCCGAGCAATGTATCAAGCAATGTGTACAAACAGCGGTGGCAGCTAGAGAAACCTTGAATTATGGCTGTTTTTCAGGCCACTAGATGCTTTGCATTGTATAGGAATTACACAGTGTTTATGTACAATACAGCTCCACCCACAAAGACATAAGGTTAGCCAGTGTATGATTGATTTTTTAAAACATTTGAGCAGACACTCTTATCCAGAGCAACTTACAGGAGCAATTAAGTAAGTGCCTTACTCAAGAGCACATGGGCATAATCTTTTACCTAGTCGGCTCTAGGATTTGAACCAGCAACCTTTCGGTCACTGACCCAATGCTCTTAACCGCTAGGCTACCTGCCAAGGTGGCTGGTCCTACCCTGAGGAAGGGGATGATGTTGTCCTTGGCGATGGCCTGTAGGAGACGAGGAGCGCCAGTCAGGGACTGTAGTCCCGCCCCCACGGTGGAGAAGAAGGAGCCAATCACGATGACCCAGGGGGAGGGCCAGGACAGAGTCCCCACAACCAGGTTCTTACTGACTGCATCCCCAAACCTACAAGACAGGAGAGGACATGGACCTGTTAGTGGGGCCATTATCAATACCAACAAACACAGCATCTGAAGTGCTTTGCCATACCAACAAATATAATTACAAGCTTGTACTGTATGTTGTTGAGAAGCAGACAGGCTATTGTCTGGACTTGAATATATCTTGTGATGTCAAATATGTGGCCTAATGCTACAGACAAGTTCACTTACTTGTCCCTTAGGACCGCTCCTTCAATACAGGCCCCAAACAGAACCACAGAGCTGAAATCTGACGACAGGATGTTAAGGAACACACAGAAACACATGCAGTATGGAAGACAGATGAATCTAGACATTGAACAACTTGGGGAGAACACTGCCTATTGATATGGATGAGGAAGAGCTTGCAAGTACTCATTTCACTGTACCATTTACACCTGCTCTATCCTGTGCACGTGACAAATAAATGTTGATTTGATTTTACTATTGACTCCATGAAAGGATACAGACAAGGGTAGTAGTGGTTATAGCCAAGATGGTTCCAATAGGGATGGACTTCTGAGCATCTTTCAGATCTCCTGATCTGTTGGAGCCTGCCATGATACCTACAGTACAGGGACATGAAGGACACGCATCAGTTACTGACAACTCTCAGAATGTTGACCAATCAGTGAACAAAAATGTCTCTGGGTTGCCAGCTGGGATTATTGGTCTGTGTTGCCAGTTCATGGTCTGGGTTGCCAGTTATGGATCTGGGTTACCAGGTCTTACCTGTGGCGGAGGGAAAGAAGATTCCCACCAGGAGGGTGAAGGAGGTAGCGATGTCAGCTGAGACGTACAGGCCGACGCTCTCCACAGCCCCGTGGAAGTCTACTGAGGGCAGACCTGCCTTCTCCAAGATCTGACCCTTCTCCAGGTAGTCTCCCCACATGTTATCTAAAACATACATCAGGAACCAAGTTTATAGAAATGCTAGCATCCCATCCACAACGTAATGGCATCCACCTAATGGCACGGCAACACCCACCAAAGCTCCACAGCATCACAAATTATTGTTATAATAACAGAAAATGTTTTACAAAGTATATAAATTCACTTTTTAGATAGACTTTGTACAAAATGTTTGTAGTAATTTAGCTGTTTTACTGTAATTACATGTCATCATTATTGTAAAATGGCGTAGCAGTCTGGTGTCTTTTGTCTTCGTCTTGTCGTGTCCCAGGTATATTTTTTTTTTCTTCGCGTATTTTTTATATTTTTTCTCAACTCCAACTTCAACATACTCTCCTGCAACACATCTCACCCAATGTGGTATGGATCTGCCATTTTCTTTACTTCAGAACCGGAACCCCAACAGAAGCTAGCTAGCTAACTAGCTACTAGCTAGTAGTCAGTTAGCCACTGCTAGCGGTCACCAGCTAACCTTTAGCCCGGACAACTCCTGCCAGTCTGCACAACGCGATTCAACCCAGAGTGTATCGGACTTCTTATTCTCCATATCCCCGGATTCCTACTGCGAGCTCTGAACCTGTTCACCTGGATCATCGCAGCTAGCTAGCTGTCCTGAAGCAAGCACCAATTAGCCTGGAGATGGCCTATGCTAGGCCCATCTCCCGGCTAGCTGAAGAGGTCACTCAGCCACTCCTTTGGCTACAATACCTATTTTGCCAATTGGCCTGGACCCCTTTTTATTGCCGATGCGGAGCCCCGCAGATCCTTCACAACTGAACTACCGACGTAATCCGCCGAGGGAGTTTTTCAACGGGCTCCCCCGTCACGACGTCCCCTGTATGCCCATCTGCTAGCCTGCTAGCCGCGGCCCGCTAGCTGTCTAGAGCACACCGGACTGTTAGCTGAAGAAGTCCATCAGCCAATAATTTTTTTGGGCTACTATACCTATTTTGCCAATTGGCCTGGACCCTTCTACTACACGGAGCCCTGCTGATCCATCACGACTGATCTGCCGACGTAACCGTACGAAGGGGCTACAACTGACTTCTTCCGTCGCAACATCCTTCTAAGGCCCTTCCGCTAGCTGTCTGAATCGCCGTATCTCCAGCCCGCCCAGCTACTCACTGAACCCAATGATCACGCGTCTATGCATGCCTCTCCCTAATGTCAATATGCCTTGGCCATTGCAGTTTTGGTTAGTAATGATTTACTTATTTCATTGTAGAGCCTCTAGCCCTGTTCAATACGCCTTAGCTGACCCTTTAGTTCCACCTCCCACACATGCAGTGACCTCACCTGATTTAAATGATGTTTCTAGAGACAATATCTCTCTCATCGTCACTCAATGCATAGGCTTACCTCCACTGTATTCACATCCTACCATACCTTTGTCTGTACATTATGCCTTGAATCTATTCTACCGTGCCCAGAAACCTTCTTCTTTTACTCCCTGTTCCGAACTTACTAGACGACCAGTTCTTATAGCTTTTAGCTGTACCATTATCCTACTCCTCCTCTGTTCCTCTGGTGATGTAGAGGTTAACCCAGGCCCTGCAGTGCCCAGCTATACTCCCATTCCCCAGGCGCTCTCATTTGTTGACTTCTGTAACCGTAAAAGCCTTGGTTTCATGCATGTTAACATTAGAAGTCTCCTCCCTAAGTTTTTGTTTTATTCACTGCTTTAGCACACTCTGCCAACCCGGATGTCTTAGCCGTGTCTGAATCCTGGCTTAGGAAGGCCACAAAAAAAACAGGAATTTCCATCCCTAACTATAACATTTTCCGACAAGATAGAACTGCCAAAGGGGGCAGAGTTAGCCTGCAGAGTTCTGTCCTACTATCCAGGTCTGTGCCCAAACAATTTGAGCTTCTATTTTTAGAAATCCACCTTTCCAGAAACAAGTCTCTCACCGTTGCCGCTTGCTATAGAGCACCTTCTGGCCCCAGCTGTGTCCTGGACACCATATGTGAATTGATATCTCACTGGTCACCCCCTAAGCCAATTCCTCCTTTGGCCGCCTTTCCTTCCAGTTCTCTGCTGCCAATGACTGGAACGAACTGCAAAAATCACCGAAGCTGGAGACCCATATATCCCTCACTAACTTTAAGCACCAGCTCACAGATCACTGCACTTGTACATAGCTCATCTGTAAATAGCCGATCCAACTACCTCATCCCCCATACTGTTATTTATTTTCATCCATTGCACCCCAGTATCTCTACTTGCACACTCATATTCTGCACATCTATCACTTCAGTGTTTAATTGCTATATTGTCATTATTTTACCACTATGGCCTATTTATTGCCTTACCTCCCTTATCCTACCTCATTTGCACACACTGCATATAGACCTTTTCTATTGCATTATTGACTGCATGTTTGTTTATTCCATGTGTAGCCCTGTGTTGTTGTTTGTGTCGCACTGTTTTACTTTATCTTGGTCAGGTCGCAGTTGTAAATGAGAACTTGTTCTCAACTAGCCTACCTGGTTAAGTAAATGTGTAATAAAAATGTGTGGCTCTGCTGCCCCCTAGCTGGCTGGCCCCCATTGGCTATATTAATAGGGTGAATTTGCCCCCAGACGCAAATCGTGGGTCAGTTATACATTTCCCCCCACTAATTGTTAAGGTTAGGACTGTGGGAGGGTGAAGCTGATCTTAGATCTGTATCCTAGACCCAGGAGTGTGGTAATAGCCATATCATTACAACTATGGTCCATCCTCTGACTTTGGTCTTTACCTCTGATGATGCCGCTGGCCAGTCCTGGTATTCCCTGTATCTCTGTAACGTTGTTCTGGTTGAAGTAGTCGTCACATTGAGGACTACTCATGTTGCCAGAGCTACAGAAGTTCCTCCACAGCTGACTAGGTACAGTCACATTGCCCACTAGAACCGTCTTACTACACACGTCAAACTGATCTCTCACCAGTGTCCTGTTACCCAACATACAGATCCTGGAGAAAGAGGAATATTATTGGTTCTGATTATCAACAGAGTGATGATAACATGTCATGATAATGTGTGTTTTCACTCTACTTTAGATGAGATATTAGCTATATTATAGCTACACTGAAAAACCTTTACAGTATGCGTACAGTAGCTAGATCTTTAGGACCAAGTTCAACAATGGAAATAGACTTTTATCTCCATTGACCATTCCAGCCAGTGGAACAGCAAGTGTTTTGGCCTCCGTCAGGGACAAACTGATCCTTAACACCAAATTAAATCCACATCAATTATACCATTATTCCCATTTCCTGTTTAGACAAAGAAGTAAAAAAATCCCCAGTGCCTTACGAAAAGTCGGGCGGTTGGAAAACAGACTTAATGGCCCCGGCGTAGATAGAGACGATAGAGATGATGACACAGGCCAGGAAGAGAGAGGCCAGCTTGTTGACGTATTTCACCCCCACAAAGACCACCACGGCCATGAGGCTGAGACAGATTGTGCCGTACACCCTCATGTTGTTGAGGATGGCACTGTCGCCCCCATGGTGGTCGCTGGCGTGGAAGATGGCCGCCGGGGGAACCAGGTATTTCTGGGAGAGGACAATGACAACAGAAGTAATTTAGGTACACTTTCTGTAAGACACACACATTTAATACCTTATGTGTTCATTCATAATGCACTTATAATGGCTCCTTCTACAATTCACTATACAGTAAGAGCAGAACAGATGTCTTTCACTTTAAATGTATTTTGAGTACTCCGAATATACGAATATCAGTCATATACTACAGTCTACACCAGCAACATTATGTGGATCAAATGTATGTTCAGCTAATGTTGTTGGATCCCATTTTTACATGTAAGTTACTCCATCTCAATATGATTGAGTACATTGACCTATTTTACTGCGGTATATTGGTTGCATCCCAAATTGCACCCTATTCCCTACATATTGCACAATTATAGGTCCTGATCAAAAGTAGTGCACTAAATAGGGAATAGGGTGCCATTTGGGAGCAGATGATAACTCACCAGGAAGATCTCTATAGCTCCTAGTATGTACATGGCAGCAGCAAAGGTTGTTCCCAGGTAGAAACAGATTCCTACAGCCCCCCCAAACTCAGCACCCAGGGAACGAGAGATCATGAAGTACGCCCCTCCGGCTACAACAGTGAGCAGAACAGAGTTAACGTGGATGAAACTGGTCAGAATAGACTGACGGTGTGATCATTTGTTAGTCATGAAATAAAAATGATATAATCTTGTTATTGTCTTGTTTATGTAACTGTTACAACTAAAGTGTTTTAAGTGTAAAATGTAAGTTTGGATTCTCAGTCTTCAAAGCTTGTACTGTACCCTCACCTGGGACAACACCATTTGTAGCTATGGCACTCATGGATATGGCAGTGAGCATTGTCTGGCAAACAGGAGAGAATATGAACACCATCAAATAAGGCCAGTCTGTCTTTATGAGAAAGTTCTGGATGTTGTGCCCATCAACCAATACACTGTGCTCTTTATCCACATAATAAACACTTGTCATTGGACAGCTGAACATAATTCATCAATCATATTGGAAAGGTTGAGACATAAACCACAAATATATTACATGTCCTTTGGAGTAAACAGCAGGGTGTGTAAAGTGATTGAAATGCTGTGGGTTCTATTCAGCCTGGTAATGTTAACTAGCTGGTGACCCAGTTTTAACAGGGGGTTTGGCAAGTGGACAAGAACAGCGTGTCAATGGTCTTCTAACATTGCCAGACAGTGTGTGTGTGTGTGTGTGAGTGTGCCTGTGTGTGCATCCACAATGTGTGTGTGTGTGTGTGTGTGTGTGTGTGTACTAACACATGAGCAGCACATGAGGACGATGAGGAATGACTGGACGATGCCGGCTGTGCCCACGATCCACGTTAGACGAAGGAACAGGATGACACCAAAGATGTTCTGTAGACAGGGCAGGTAGACTCCCATCAGGGTACCCATGTTGGGGGACTACAGAGAGAGAGATGAAGTGAGACAAAGAGAGTGAGAGAGAACAAACAGAACAGAGAGAGAGATGGATTACAATAATGAAAGGGACAAAGAAAGAGAAATTAAGAAAGAGAACAGAGAGAGCGAGGGAGAGGAAAAATTCATAAGAATTATAATTTATATCATTACAGTCTTAATCTAATATCAATCAGGAAGAGAAAAGGAACCAAACATAAATAGTGACACGAAGGCAGGAAACAGATGTGAGTGATTTGGTTGTTAAGATAACTATGATAGTACTGCTGTAGTTGTCCATATTTGTGTGAGTAGTGTGTTTCAGTGTCTATGTTTTTGTGTGTGTTTCTGAATATGGTATGTAGCACAGATAGACCCACAGGAAATAGCTAATTGATCAGAATTATTGATCGTGTAAAATATTGATCAACTCTCACCAGGGGGCCTACAGGGCAGAGCCTGTAACAAACAGGCACCAACTCAACCCAAAGCACACGCATGCAAGCTCAGATCCAAACATGTGCAGAGACAGGGGGGTAGAGAGAGAGAGAGACTAAAGCCTGTTTGAATCTCAAAAGAAGAGAGAGGTAGTTTTGGTGACTTCTGACCTTTGGGACCTTCCTGAGTGACATCTCTGTGTTCTCGGCCTCCTCGTGCTCCCTGGCCCCCTGGGTAATGTTGGTGTAATTGACCAGCCGGCTGAGGAGGGACGACACCTTGGGACGGATGTCCAACTCCTCCTGCAGGACAGGAACAGCAGAACAGGGAACAGTTAGAGGTGGTTGGGTACCCTATGTGTCTTTGGGGTGTAATTGCCTACAGTAAAAGGGTGTTATAGTGCAGTGTAAGGAATTGAATTTGTATAGGTTGAAGGAGGAGTGGTGGTCTATGGAGTGATCTAGGCAGTTGAGATTAGCAAATACTGATGTTTAAAGGTAATATGTTGTGTATTAGTATCAGTGTCCCTGAGAGCCACTCTTAAAATAACTGTCCAGTGAAAATATCACTTTATTCTGTTAACCCGCACCCAAATAATGTTATTGACTCATCTGTTAACTCACACCCAAATAATGTTATTGACTCATCTGTTAACTCGCACCCAAATAATGTTATTGACTCATCTGTTAACTCACACCCAAATAATGTTATTGACTCATCTGTTAACTCCCACTCATCTGTTAAATCATGTTATTGACTCATCTGTTAACTCGCACCCAAATAATGTTATTGACTCATCTGTTAACTCACACCCAAATATTGATGTTATTGACTCATCTGTTAACTTGCACCCAAATAATGTTATTGACTCATCTGTTAACTCATCTGCACCCAAATAATGTTATTGACTCATCTGTTAACTCACACCCAAATAATGTTATTGACCAAATAATGTTATTGACTCATCTGTTAACTCGAACCCAAATAATGTTATTGACTCATCTGTTAACTCGCACCCAAATAATGTTATTGACTCATCTGTTAACTCGCACCCAAATAATGTTATTGACTCATCTGTTAACTCGCACCCAAATAATGTTATTGACTCATCTGTTAACTCACACCCAAATAATGTTATTGACTCATCTGTTAACTCGCACCCAAATAATGTTATTGCCTCATCTGTTAACTCACACCCAAATAATGTTATTGACTCATCTGTTAACTCGCTCCCAAATAATGTTATTGACTCATCTGATGCTCA
The DNA here is from genome assembly GCF_018296145.1 of Oncorhynchus tshawytscha. Taxonomy (NCBI): domain Eukaryota; kingdom Metazoa; phylum Chordata; class Actinopteri; order Salmoniformes; family Salmonidae; genus Oncorhynchus; species Oncorhynchus tshawytscha. Next base: position 73,613,063 of record NC_056440.1, on the reverse strand, counting down.
AATCTGTGGCCAAATCTTAATTTGGAGAACAAACACCCACCACCATTCAAACACAAAAAAGCAGTTAACATATTTAATTACATGTTTTTTGGAAGGAAAACTATTTCACTCAAATTGTAATTAATTATAGGTCATATTTCCTAGGAATCTGGAAACACTGGACTGTTACTTTAAAGACAGACCTCAAACAAGGCCAGGTTCCTGTCATAGAAATCAGTCTTCCTTTCAGCATCTGCACTGCTGAGGAAAGGACTATCCTCCTTGTGATTTCCATGGCCTGAAAAAAGAGATAGAAGAAGAGAAATAAAACATTTATAAAGTAGACACGGATAACATGTTCAACCAGTACCTTGGTAAGATAAACAGGGGTCATTATAAAGTATGAAATGTGATAATGAGAGTCAGTTTGTGATCAGTTCCCATTCATGCATGCTGGTGCTCTATTGTAAAACAGCAGTCTGTTTGTTTTAATCTCAACCAACATGTTGCAATATAAAAACACCAAAAATGACATCTGAGACAAAGTTAGAGGTTACAGGAAAAGGGATGACTAATAATAACTACAGTACAATAGCCATAAAAACCCTGCAACGATGCAACCCTGTCAACCCCAGTATATACGGTCTATGGTGCTAACTGTGACGAATCTCCAAGTTAGTTCCCACAGTCTGCCTACAACCTACAGTATGACATCACTGTCTGTCTCAGTCTCCCACTCCCACGTTCAAAGTCATCTACCCCGGCAGCTGCTATGTGAGGTATACTGCAACCAGAGACCTGCGTCCTACACTATTATACTGCTTTTAATGTCTTTAGAATATCAGGCACAGAGAAAATAGGAAGGAATTCACTCAAACCCTCTATTGCAAAATGTTTCAACCCATCATTGCTGATCAAGATTGTGATGTCATTAAACAAGATTGAGCAATTGAGCGACTTCTCTTGCATCACCAGTAAGCAAAGCATTCACCCAAAGATAAATTCATATCCAAACATCACCAGACCAAAACTAAAATCAATCAATGTTAAATAGAGCAGAGACGACAAGTTGCTTAGTAATTTCTCTCTGGTTTAAACTCTGTTCTCTGTTTCCCTTGATACATCAAGCTGAGGCTGGATATGAGCCTGGGGCTACTGGCAGTGCACACAGCATCTGTGTGAATATGATAATACGCGACACACAAACCAATCTATTTCTAGAAATTAGGATCCTGACCTTTGGATCACCCGAGAACATGACAAATGGTCGAGTCTCTTCAAACATTATTTGCTTGCAGCACAAATCCAACCGGTTACAATACTAACATCCTGAGCCACAGACAATTACCCGACTGCCGTACCCTATAAGTAGGGCTGAACACGAGACACAAAATGCTAACTTCTCTCCGGCATCTATTCTAAAACTAGACCCATGCTGGTTCAGTGGTGCCAAGCTTCTCTACTTACCTGTCTCCGGCACCACAGTGTTCAGTACCTCAGTGCTGCTGAGGGTGACCATGCTGCCACAGTGTGCGCAGAGAGCAGTGTACTGTGATCTCTGGCTCGGGACATAGTCAGGTGCCATTCAGAACACACTGTCACACAGGGCAAACTGTCACTCACTGAGGGGCTTGGGCCAGAACACACAGCGTGAGGCCACACACACACACACACGCACACCGGAGGGGGAGTGCACACACAGGAGCGAGTACACACAAGCAGGCACTCAGGCACAAATACATATACACTGTGGGTTGTAGAGCAGAGGCCAGAGCAAACACACAGTAAGCATATGAAGATCTAAAAGTATTTCACAACTACGTACAGCACATTGATATTTACTATGGGCCATGATGGTCTTGTCAATATGCTAACAACGCATAATGGCAACTCAAAATGATATGCTGTGAAACATTTAGAAAACATGTCCCACTTAATAATCACTAATGATGAGGGAGTCAACTCCTCGTACCATTTCTGAGATTAGATGGGAATAAGTGTAAGGACCTAACACTCACTCACTAGTATGATGTCATTGAAAATGGGCAGGGAAAGAGACCAGATCAATTCAAATACTGTCCTCTAGTGTCAGTTTGCTGTTAGTGCCATTTGAGAACATTGTAAAACAGGAAGGAAGTCACAGTGTTTGTGTTTACATTGCAATGTGCATGCCATCATAGCGTCAGTTCTAAATAATGACCGAAGGATGCTGAACTTGTAAAACAACATATAATCCTTTATCTGTCTGTACTGTTCACTTATATGTTTCCAAATGTCGCTCTCTCTACCACAACACCCTCTTCAAGTCGGTCTTATTAAAAGGATGGAGGGTATGGGGACCGGGTGCCGTTTCTAAAGTTGAATGGTCCGGAGGGGGTTCTCCTGACCTGACGTTTGATGTCTAATTAAAACAGATTAAAGATGAACAGAACTGTTATGAACGACTCACAGAGAGCCCTGAGTTCCGCTGAAAAGAACAGCACACAGGGATTTACAACGACAGGTCCCAACAAGTCAACGAACAAACGGTGCCTCCACAAAAATGCCTCTGAGCCACAAGATCAAACGACTGCCAACAAAGTGAGACAGACTGCCAACCCTGCCGAGCTCCCCGCCTCCTCCTGCTGTACTGAACAGTCACCTCTGTCTGAATGCCTTGTTACTATTAGACAAGTCAGCACATTACTGGCAGCACTCACTTTAGATTTTTACAGAGAGAAATAACATGACTACCCAAGTTCCCAAAGCTATCCAGACATATAATGAAGTTGTTTCATATGTGCTTGACTGAAGAGGTCTTTGAACTAGGCCTATTACTGGAAGTGTCAACATATCACTGGTGTAGTGAAGTTACAGGCCAACTTACATCTGCAGAATGAATTTTGGAAGATAATATCATTCTTTACTCTGTTTCTAGTTCCATCAGCTTCTTTCTTTGTCTTTTTACATTTAATACAAAGCAGAGACTATTAGCCAATGTATTAACTAATACTATATTTGCAGATTAATATTAAGCTTTAAACACACCAGTAAAACCACCACACATTTAGTTGCCGTATTTTCAATGTGGTCCCATTCAAACAAAGGAAACAGGAAAAGGCAAGTCCAAATGGTCTAGTAAGCACTAGGGTGGGGCACCAATTGAGATTGTCTTTTTGTGTAAAGGCCTACGATCAGTGCTGCTGTGTGCCACCGTAAAAACAACCTCTAAGACAAAAGTCTGACTAGTCTGACTGACACAGAACTATACCCTAGACTAGAGTCTGACTGATACAGAACTATACCCTAGACTAGAGTCTGACTGATACAGAACTATACCCTAGACTAGAGTCTGACTGATACAGAACTATACCCTAGACTAGAGTCTGACTGATACAGAACTATACCCTAGACTAGAGTCTGACTGATACAGAACTATACCCTAGACTAGAGTCTGACTGACACAGAACTATACCCTAGACTAGAGTCTGACTGACACAGAACTATACCCTAGACTAGAGTCTGACTGATACAGAACTATACCCTAGACTAGTCTGACTGACACAGAACTATACCCTAGACTAGTCTGCCTGACACAGAACTATACCCTAGACTAGAGTCTGACTGACACAGAACTATACCCTAGACTAGTCTGACTGACACATAACTATACCCTAGACTAGAGTCTGACTGACACAGAACTATACCCTAGACTAGTCTGACTGACTACAGAACTATACCCTAGACTAGAGTCTGCCTGACACAGAACTATACCCTAGACTGACTAGAGTCTGACTGACACAGAACTATACCCTAGACTAGAGTCTGACTGACACAGAACTATACCCTAGACTAGAGTCTGACTGAGAACTCTGACTGAGTCTGACTGACAGAACTATACCCTAGACTAGAGTCTGACTGACAGAACTATACCCTAGACTAGTCTGACTGACACAGAACTATACCCTAGACTAGAGTCTGACTGACACAGAACTATACCTAGAGTCTAGACTAGAGTCTGCTGACACAGAACTATACCCTAGACTAGAGTCTGACTGAACTACAGACTAGTCTGAACTATACCCTAGACTAGAGTCTGACTGACACAGAACTATACCCTAGACTAGACTAGAGTCTGACTAGACTGACTGACACAGAACTATACCCTAGACTAGAGTCTGACTGACACAGAACTACCTTAGACTAGTCTGACTGACACAGAACTATACCCTAGACTAGAGTCTGACTGACACAGAACTATACCTATACCTGACACAGAACTAGACTAGAGTCTGACTGACACAGAACTATACCCTAGACTAGAGTCTGACTGACACAGAACTATACCCTAGACTAGAGTCTGACTGACACAGAACTATACCCTAGACTAGAGTCTGACTGACACAGAACTATACCCTAGACTAGAGTCTGACTGACACAGAACTATACCCTAGACTAGAGTCTGATTGACACAGAACTATACCCTAGACTATAGTCTGACTGACACAGAACTATACCTTAGACTAGTCTGACTGACACAGATCTATACCCTAGACTAGTCTGACTGACACAGAACTATACCCTAGACTAGAGTCTGATTGACACAGAACTATACCCTAGACTAGAGTCTGACTGACACAGAACTATACCTTAGACTAGTCTGACTGACACAGAACTATACCCTAGACTAGAGTCTGACTGACACAGAACTATACCTTAGACTAGTCTGACTGACACAGATCTATACCCTAGACTAGAGTCTGACTGATACAGAACTATACCCTAGACTAGAGTCTGACTGACACAGAACTATACCCTAGACTAGAGTCTGACTGACACAGAACTATACCCTAGACTAGAGCCTGATTGACACAGATCTATACCCTAGACTAGAGTCTGACTGACACAGAACTATACCCTAGACTAGAGTCTGACTGACACAGATCTATACCCTAGACTAGAGTCTGACTGACACAGAACCAGTGTCCACACCCAACACAGTTGGTGACTTGCGACCTTGCTGGTCCCAGACGACAGTCAGAATCTTCTCATCTCTAAGAAAGGCACAGTGAGCATCAGCATCAAAAGAACCCAATAGATGTTCTGGACCCAGATTCACAGAACACTTCTAACACAAAAACATAAGAAGCTTCTGAATAAAGAAAAAAACAACTATCTTAACATTTCATTTTTTTCTTACAGGCGTCTCAAATATCTTCTTGCAAACTTCTTAACAATCTTCTTAAGATGATTGCGACTAGGCAACCAATCTAGCTAGTAATGACAATCATGCTAGCGTATTTCAAACTGAGATTACTGTTCTAAAACATGTTCTTCGGTTGAAAACAACCAATACTGAAAGTTTCATATGAAGTTTGTGAATGACTTAAACATTCTCAATTACTTTCATTAGCTTCATCTCACACTGCCCTGAGTTTAAGACAAGGGTTTTAGGTATCTTGGAACTAAAAACGTTTCCAAGAAGACATCCAAGAACATCATTTTTTTTCTTAGGAAGAAACTTGAGAACATTTCCAATAACTTTATTGAGGAATACACATTAAGTATAACTTAAGGAAAACATTGCACTTAAGAATACATTTTTTCTTAATAAGGTAGAATCTGGGCTCTAGACTCTGGAGTTGTGACTTTTCAGTAGATAACCATTTATATAACCAATAATGCAAAAGAAAGCAAGAAAACTTCAACATGTCAGCAATCACCAAAGCTGCTTATCCATGAAAAACACTTTGTCACCCTATTAGCTCATTCGGTATGAAAGCCTCTTTGCTAAACTTCTCCTTAAATGAACATTTAAGACTTTATTAAGCAGCAGAGAAGTCATGCAGCTTAGACCTCTCTATGGCTCTACCTCGTGTGGTTAGCTGGCAGAGATGCTATTCTGATTAGTGCTGTTCAAAGGCAATGTGTGTGTGTGAGAGATAAAGTGTACATGTTTCCCTACATTATCAGGATCACAATGTCCTGACAACCCACCAGAATGTTCTGACAAGGTAGGAAAACAAGATAAAAAAATGAATTGTTCAAATGCTATTTTAGGCTTAAGGGTTAGGTTTAGGGTTTGGGGTTAAGGTTAGGCTTAGGGTTTAAGGTTAGGGTTAGGTTAAGGGTAAGAGATTCCCATTTTGAATGGGAATAAAATAGTCCCTGAAAATTCACAAAAACAAGACTGTGTGAGCGTGCATGCAAGCACAGATTCAAATGCACTCGAGCTAGAATACCTAAACGTGAGTGTGTGTATGTGAGTGAGCATTTGGGTGTGTGTAAGAACACTAGTCAGGTAGCTCCAGTAGCTGTCAACACTGGTTAGACTCTCAACGGACACCAGGGTCCACAACAGAGATGCTGCTAGCCTGCTACTGTACCAAGCAACACTAAGGTGGGTACACAACTATACCAGAGCCTTAGGCAGTTAAGTTACATTTGATTTGATAATACTGTAATACTGTGTATTGTATAATAACTTGGTGTTAGTTTGTCTAGCTCATTTGAACTGATCCATGATCTGCTTGTATATAGCCTCGTTATTGTTTTTATTGTGTTACCTTTTCCTTTTCTATACAGAAAATATTTGTCTTACTTTTTAACTCTGCATTGTTGGGAATGGCCTCATAAGTAAGCATTTTACTGTAGTCTACACCAGCTGTATTCGGCGCATGTGACCAATAAACTTTGATTTGACTTGTCCTTACACATTTATAAAGGATGGTGAAGTGCTCAACTAAGTAATTGTGAATATATTCTTCATATTTCATAGTTAGAAATGTGTCTACTTAGTCACTGTCTGGACAGTGTTAATAATCATACAAACAACAATGACTGACTGATAAGATGTTAGATTGTGTTTAATGACACTGGGGAAAAGAAGAGGAAGAAGAATTTGTGGATCCAGTTCTGTTTGATATATTGTTTATCAGATGAACTTAATCAGATGAACTGTTTCTCTACCACTAAGGGGTAAATTAAGTTGAGATTCAATTTAAAACTAAAAGTTGCACATGCTTATCAGTGGTTTGGTTATAAATGTCAAAACACAGCCATCAAGTCTCTGTAGCTCTTTCAAGTACGCTATAGGCCACTCTTTCTTTCAAATCACATCAAATCAAACTTTATTTGTCACATGCGCTGAATACAACAAGTGTAGACTTTACCATGAAATGCTTACTGACAAACTCTCAACCAACAGTGCAGTTCAAGAAGAGTTAAGAAAATATTTACCAAGTAGACTAAAATAAAAAGTAATACTAAAAAGTAACACAATAAGAATAACAATGAGGTTATATACAGGGGGCACCAGTACAGAGTCAGTGTGCAGGGTACAGGTTAGAGGTCATTTGTACATGTAGGTGGGGGTGAAGTAACTATGCATAGATAATAAACAGTGAGTAGCAGCAGTGTACAAAAGGGGGGCTGTCAATGTAAATTGTCCAGTGGTGATTTTATTAATTGTTCAGCAGTCTTATGGCTTGGGGGTAGATGCTGTTGAGGAGGCTTTTGGTCCTAGACTTGGCGCTCCGGTACCGCTTGCCGTGCGGTAGCAGAGAAACCAGTCTATAACTTGGGTGACTGGAGTCTCTGATAATTTTATGGGTTTTCCTCTGATACCGCCTATTGTATAGGTCCTGGATGGCAGGAAGCTTGGCCCCAGTGATGTACTGGGTCGTTCACACCAGGTCGTGAAGACACTTGACAGTTGGTCCGCGCATGCTTTGAGTACACGTCCTGGTAATCCATCTGGCCCCGCGGCTTTATGAATACTGACCTGTTTAAAGGTTTTGTTCACATCAGCTACCGAGAGTGTTATCACACAGTCATGCAGAACAGCTGGTAATCTCGTGCATGCTTCAGTGTTCCTTGACTCGAAGCGAGTATAAAAGGCATTTAGATTGTCTGGTAGGCTCGTGTCACTGGGCAGCTCGCGTCTGGGTTTCCCTTTGTAATCTGCTATGGAGATGAAGATATACTGATTGAGAGGACTGAAGTGAGATTGTGAATATTTTTTATACATACATAAATTGTTAAATTACTGTCATCTAAAAAATAAAGACAACTATATCCAAATTCACTAGCAATATTCTTCAGAATTCTGAATTACTGAAGTATTTTACATCCCAGTTTTATTTTCCTTCAAGTTTTTCAGAACATCTTGAGCTACCTAGGAGAACGTTATTTAAATGGACTGTTCCATTTTGTTGTTATTATCTACCCTCATCCCGTTTTTTTCTTGTGGTTATGGTTAGTAGAGGGTGATTACAGCACAACAGTGAAGGACAGAGGAGCACTGTACAGTACAGATGTAGGATCTTAATGTTCACCAGCTACAGCAGAAAAATAATCCTACAGCAACAGGAAATGTGAATTATTACATGGATTATAATTCTTGAACATTCTTGTAGGGGTTGATACATTTTTCTTTAGGACAAATTTCAAAGTGGAAATTACAAACTTTAGAAGCCTTTTTAAAACTCAAATACACTACAAGTTTGTATTTCCTGCTGTGCAGGAAAATTCTCAGCAACAAAAGAGTGATCAAATTAAAATCCTACATCTGTACAGAGGAGGGGGGCCACCAATTGGAAAATCAAATTGACACAACATTGGCACAAATGGTGGATTCGGAAACAAGGCAGACAGAAACAGCAACAGGTGAACATTCTTTGGATACAGGTATAACAAGGCAAAGTGCCAAATAGATACAACATAATTGCACATCAGGTCATGACTTTCTTCAGAGAGTTGTGTTAGGAAGTTGTGTTGTTTTTGTGCATTCTGTTAATTCCTCAAGTCAAGCTATCATACAATACAGTGACACTCTCCTGAAGACTTAGGGTTAGTCCCAAATTGCATCCTATTCCTTGTATAGTGCGCTACTTTTGATCAGGGCCCAAAGGGTTCATTATATAGGGGATAACATGCCATTTGGGAGACAGTCTTTGAGGACTGTTTGTCTTTCAACAGAAGCTAATACACTTTAGCAGCCCAATCAGGAGAGATTGGGATTCATTGTTACCGGGCAAGCTAGAGGCTGTGGAAAACATACAGTCATTCCCTACATAAAGGACTGCCAACTCCCACTTTAAAATAGCCCAGTTTGTTGTTACATGTCTCTCATAGCTCTAACCCCAGGGGCTCTAGTAGAATAATACAGCTAACCCTACCCTACCAGCAGTGCTCTGCTATAGCCTCTCAGGGAGACAACTGTAGCTGTAGCTAGTGGGGTTGTGTCCTAAAACAGTACCCTATCCCTATAATAGTACACTACTTTTGACCAGAGCCCTATGGGGAACACAGGGTAATGTGTAAGCCACTTGGGACAGCAGAGCAGAGTACACCCATGAACACTCTATAGGGCATTATTTGTATGTCTTTTTCTCAGTCTAAAATCATATGTTTAACAGTTCTAAATACAGGAGCTTAGTCACCACTTCTATCAACGGAAGCATTGATGTGATGGGAAGTAAAACATTGCCTACAGATTTACAGAAAGAAACGGTTGTGAGAAAACATTGTCTTGTAACATGAATGTATAGAAGAAATGTATAGTGGTAAATCCCCTCATCAACACAGCCAACTAGCCATCCTTATTCTACTACAAATCAGTAACTGACACCGGTCTGCAAGCCATCCTTTACACTTCAGCTTCCCTTCATGATAAATTCTTCTGACTGACTCATTATCTGTCACTGGTCTCAGGGTTCAAATTAGCAGTCCGGCTGTCCAGAGCCCATCGGTCATCACTCAGTCCACACACACAGAATCAGCTGTCTGCAGAGTGGGTGTTGATCTCTATGAGGTTAAGACTATCTATGAAGCATGTGGGACAGAATGACAGGAATGGACACTGTTCTCCTGAAGACAGGCTGGGAAGACCCAGGAAGAAAAACAATGATTCTCCCCTCACGTAATCTACTGTTCTGTTCTGTACTGTACAGTTCAGTATGAGGCCAACTGTTTTCTGTATAGAAGACAAAACTAAAGATTCCTTCAATAGTGGATTAGATTACAGCAAGGCAACAATACTGTAGGACATGATGATAATGCTGATGCAGACATTCACTCAGAAACACTCTCTCACACATTCACTCAAACACACTATTTCACACACACAAATTCTCACAACTAATTCGGTCATGCGCAAATGTGGCCTTGCCAGATATTGTACAGTGGATAAACTGACTGGCTGGCTGACTAGAACTGACTGACTCCTAGCTAGCTACCACTCTAGTGGAAGGCTTCTCTGGTACAATGGCCACAGTGTGTAGTCCAGTCCAGACCAGCTCTGGAGAGAGCAGGGCGATCAGCCTGGAACAGAGTTAGCACTGTGACTGTGGCTGTCTCCCTCCTCTCCTCCACCCTCTTTACCCAACCATACCAGACCCACACACCTCCTCCCTCCATCACACCATCTATGATAGCCTCCTTTACTTCAACAATCTCCTCCCTAACTTCACCTCACCAACAACTCCTCCTTTTCCTAGTCATCTGTTTCCATCTCACTTCCTAGATGTTATTCTTCCTGTCAGTGGGAAATGGTGACATAGCTCTCTCTCTCTCTCTCTCTCTCTGGAAACCCCACTGCCTGAGAGAGAAAGACAGAGAGAGAGATTAAGAGGAAGAAGAAGGGGAGAGTTCACAGTCATCTCAAGACAGGCATGTGCAGAAAGAAAGAGCTCAACAGGCTCGGATAACCATTCCAGGTCATTTCATGCCATCAGCTGTTTTATTCATTCAGGAGCCCCTCTTATGGACAAAACATGAACTGCCAGTGATAACACATAACAGCTGTGTTTTCGCAAACTGGGTTAAATTGAGGTTGCCTGTGAACACTAGATTGTGAACACTAGATTGTGAACACTAGATTTGCTTTGTTTCACTTTGTATTTCAGTTTGTTCCCAGGCCAAAATCCTATCCAACAAAACAAGCCATGAATGAATTCCATACATTCCAGGAATATAGAGGAGACTTTAGGCAAAGATGTCCCATAATTCCAGGGTGTTTGAGATTATGATGATGATATCAGTCCTGTGGTCTAGTGGAGCGTATCACTACTAAACTGTTTCCCGCCACATGCAGGGACACAGTCACAAAGAAGTGCACCCCAAACGTGCACCCACGCATTCTCCCTGCCCACGCTTTCTCCCTGCCCACGCTTTCTCCCTGCCCACGCATTCTCCCTGCCCACGCTTTCTCCCTGCCCACGCATTCTCCCTGCCTACGCTTTCTCCCTGCCCACGCATTCTCCCTGCCTACGCTTTCTCCCTGCCCACGCATTCTCCCTGCCCACGCATTCTCCCTGCCCACGCTTTCTCCCTGCCCACGCATTCTCCCTGCCCACGCTTTCTCCCTGCCCACGCATTCTCCCTGCCTACGCTTTCTCCCTGCCTACGCTTTCTCCCCGCCTACGCATTCTCCCCGCCCACGCTTTCTCCCTGCCCACGCATTCTCCCTGCCTACGCATTCTCCCTGCCCACGCTTTCTCCCTGCCCACGCATTCTCCCTGCCCACGCTTTCTCCCTGCCCACGCATTCTCCCTGCCCACGCATTCTCCCTGCCTACGCATTCTCCCTGCACACGCATTTTCCCTGCCTATGCTTTCTCCCTGCCCACGCTTTCTCCCTGCCCACGCATTCTCCCCGCCCACGCATTCTCCCTGCCCACGCTTTCTCCCTGCCCACGCTTTCTCCCTGCCCACGCATTCTCCCTGCCCACGCTTTCTCCCTGCCCACGCATTCTCCCTGCCTACGCTTTCTCCCTGCCCACGCATTCTCCCTGCCTACGCTTTCTCCCTGCCCACGCATTCTCCCTGCCTACGCATTCTCCCTGCCTACGCATTCTCCCTGCCTACGCTTTCTCCCTGCCTATGCATTCTCCCTGCCCACGCTTTCTCCCTGCCTACGCTTTCTCCCTGCCTACGCATTCTCCCTGCCTACGCATTCTCCCTGCCTACGCATTCTCCCTGCCTACGCATTCTCCCTGCCTACGCATTCTCCCTGCCTACGCATTCTCCCTGCCTACGCATTCTCCCTGCCTACGCATTCTCCCTGCCTACGCATTCTCCCTGCCTACGCATTCTCCCTGCCTACGCATTCTCCCTGCCTACGCATTCTCCTGCCTACGCATTCTCCCTGCCTACGCATTCTCCCTGCCCACGCATTCTCCCTGCCTACGCTTTCTCCCTGCCCACGCATTCTCCCTGCCTACGCATTCTCCCTGCCTACGCATTCTCCCTGCCCACGCATTCTCCCTGCCTATGCATTCTCCCCTGCCCACGCATTCTCCCTGCCTACGCATTCTCCCTGCCTACGCATTCTCCCTGCCCACGCATTCTCCCTGCCCACGCTTTCTCCCTGCCCATGCATTCTCCCTGCCCACGCATTCTCCCTGCCCACGCTTTCTCCCTGCCCACGCATTCTCCCTGCCTACGCTTTCTCCCTGCCCACGCATTCTCCCTGCCCACGCATTCTCCCTGCCCACGCTTTCTCCCTGCCCACGCATTCTCCCTGCCTACGCTTTCTCCCTGCCTACGCTTTCTCCCCGCCTACGCATTCTCCCTGCCCACGCTTTCTCCCTGCCCACGCATTCTCCCTGCCTACGCATTCTCCCTGCCCACGCTTTCTCCCTGCCCACGCATTCTCCCTGCCCACGCTTTCTCCCTGCCCACGCATTCTCCCTGCCCACGCATTCTCCCTGCCTACGCATTCTCCCTGTACACGCATTTTCCCTGCCTACGCTTTCTCCCTGCTCACGCATTCTCCCTGCCCATGCATTTTCCCTGCCCACGCATTCTCCCCGCCCACGCATTCTCCCTGCACAGCATTTTCCCTGCCCATGCATTTTCCCTGCCCACGCATTCTCCCCGCCCACGCATTCTCCCCGCCCACGCATTCTCCCCGCCCACGCATTCTCCCCGCCCACGCATTCTCCCCGCCCACGCATTCTCCCCGCCCACGCATTCTCCCTGCCTACGCATTCTCCGTGGGAGAGAAAAAACTGCTCAACCAATATTAACTATCTTGGAAACAATAGTAATTAATCCCAGGCCAGAACATTGAGCACCTACTTCCTCTATAACTCTGTGATGGTGGTGTATTCACTACCCTGGCAGTAATGGATGGAAGGCCAGGCAGGGGTAGGTCTGTGTGCCTGGCTGGCCAGCCTGTGATGGAGGTGTATTCACTACCCTGGCAGTAATGGATGGAAGGCCAGGCAGGGGTAGGTCTGTGTGCCTGGCTGGCCAGCCTGTGATGGAGGTGTATTCACTACCCTGGCAGTAATGGATGGAAGGCCAGGCAGGGGTAGGTCTGTGTGCCCTGCCGGCCAGCCTGTGATGGTGGTGTATTCATTACCCTGGCAGTAATGGATGGAAGGCCAGGCAGGGGTAGGTCTGTGTGCCTGGCTGGCCAGCCTGTGATGGTGGTGTATTCATTACCCTGGCAGTAATGGATGGAAGGCCAGGCAGGGGTAGGTCTGTGTGCCTGGCTGGCCAGCCTGTGATGGAGGTGTATTCATTACCCTGGCAGTAATGGATGGAAGGCCAGGCAGGGGTAGGTCTGTGTGCCCGGCCGGCCAGCCTGTGATGGTGGTGTTTTCATTACCCTGGCTGTAATGGATGGAAGGCCAGGCAGGGGTAGGTCTGTGTGCCTGGCTGGCCAGCCTGTGATGGTGGTGTATTCATTACCCTGGCAGTAATGGATGGAAGGCCAGGCAGGGGTAGGTCTGTGTGCCTGGTCGGCCAGCCTGTGGTTTTGTGTGGGTGCTTCATTATGAGGCAGCTCCCTTTTATTAAAGCTCTCCTTTCTCTCCCTCATACAGCAGACTCACGCCTGGTCGGTTCCCATGTCAGCCTTGCATATCAGCAGTCTCATATAATCCTGCCCCCTGGCTACAAACTCCTCTCCTCTCCACCTAGGAGTGGTTTATCCACTTTCCCATACTTGATACAGAAGCAAATTGAGAAACTGAAAGAGGGACTAGAACTAGATATACAGCTGAGATAGACTGAGAGAAAGAAAAATCTGTTTCTCACTGGTTTAACAGCCTGCTCAACCTCTGTGTGTGAAAATAAATAAACGCTATGCACAAAGAGTGCTCCATCTTTTGTCAGATGGAACACTTGAGGCCTAAGCAGGGCTGGTCCCCCTGCCTCTCCGCCCCCTCTACCCCCTCCCCCTCACCCCACCCCCACCCTTGCCCCTCCAATTATTTTCCCTTTGTCACCACAGACATATTTGGCATGAGGGGGCTCATGATGGGGTAATCTTCCTGAGTCTGTCCTGAATCTCTGAAATCCCACGATAACACTCCACAGAAAATTCCCTGAGCTTTCAAAAATAGGCTGGAAAACTCTCTGCCAGGAAAGGAAATCTGCCAGGTAGGTTGGAGGATTGCCATGGTAAACATACAACCAGCTGTTCTGTCTCAGCCAGCCCCCAGGACAATGTAAAGCATTCCCACAACTTCTCCTCAGGTCACACTCATAACAACACACTATAGAAAACATCTCATTAACTTCACATTTCTAGACAGTTCTCTTAGTAAATAGGACAACCTGCTTATAAAGAGTTGAGCAACAGTTGTCTGTCTGTTCTTCCAAGCAGTTCTTAGTTAACAAGACAACAATGTTGTTCTACTTTGTAAAGAGTTGAGAGGAACAGTTGTCTGAGAAAGAGCGAGAGAGAGAGAGACTCACCATCAGAGCTGACAGTGTCTAGATGTCCAGGGTGTCCCCCCTGTCCTGTGTCTCTGTAGTCCACCCAGTTAATTCCTTCCAGGCTGTCATAGTTGGATGTAGCGCTGTCCTCCACCGGTACCACTGTGAAATGGGGCATGTTTTCATCCGCTGGTTAGGCCCTGATGCTAATAATCCTCAGTATCTCCGGATAGGCTTTCAGCAGCTAGCGGTTAGCGCTGTCCTGACAGACTTGATCAGCCAGCTGAACTCCCAGGCAGTCAGTCAGTACTACTAATCTCAGCAGCATTCCACTACCCTGCGCTCACTTCCTCTGAGCACATTACCATACCATAGCCCTGCCCCCTCTACCAGCCCCGACCAGGCCAGCCTCCTGGGCTGCTTGTGTGAATAAAAGAGGTGCTGCCTGTCATGTAGCCTGGGAAACTCAGTCTGGCAGGGGAGGAGAGGACTCTGAGACACAGTCAGTGTCCCACTGTCGTCAGCACCACTGACTCATATCATATACTCAGTGGTCATATACTGAGAGAGAGTGAGAAAAGAGGGACAGCAGAGAAACCCATTCCATGGCCATGTTGTTAATTGACCCTCTCCACACTGAACACGTTCTCTCTCTCTCTCTCTCTCTCTCTCTCTCTCTCTCGCTCTCTCTCTCACAAACACACACACACACACATACACACACACACAGACAGACAGTCCTCTGTGTATGTGGGTCTTGACCAAAACACACACACAACTCTGAGACGTGGCAGTTTGGAAAATAATCAAATTAACCAAGTGTTTGTTTGAGAGAGAACAGAGAGCGAGCGGGAAAGAGATGACAGAAAGAGAGAGAGAGAGAGAGAGATAAAGAGACGAGGGAGTGCGAGAGAGCAAGACGGAGAGAGAAATAAATAAAAAGAGAAAGAGAGCAAGACGGAGAGAGAAATAAATAAAAAGAGAGAAAGAGAGAGAGTGAGGGAGTGCGAGAGAGCAAGACGGAGAGAGAAATAAATAAAAAGAGAGACGAAAGAGAGAGAGTGAGGGAGTGCGAGAGAGCAAGACGGAGAGAGAAATAAATAAAAAGAGAGACGAAAGAGAGAGAGTGAGGGAGTGCGAGAGAGCAAGACGGAGAGAGAAATAAATAAAAAGAGAGATGAAAGAGAGAGAGTGAGGGAGTGCGAGAGAGCAAGCGTGTAACACAGCCCCTGCGTTTGGCATAAGCAGAGGAAAATATGACACAGTGAACTACCCAACTCTCCCCCTCCTATTCCTACAAACAACATAATGCTGATGTCATATCAGCCTTTGACCCGAGGAACAGACAGCAACATCCTGTGTATTCCTACACTGTGTAGACATACGATATAAATGATTCTGCTTTCATTTTAGGCCTTATAGCTGTAATACAATACAGTAAAATTATACAGTACAATTACTGTATACAGTAAAATAAACATGAACGGAATCTTTACAACAGAATCTTTACAGCGTCTTTACCACAACGACCCAACCCAAAGCATCAGTAACAGACTGCAGCTGGAAGGAAAACCTCATGTGCTCTCATGTCTTTGGCACTCCTTCCCAAGGCCCTCTTTTATTTTCCAAATCGACCTTATTTAAAAAATAAACTCAATATATATACTGTATATATATATATTTCACCTTTATTTAACCAGGTAGGCCAGTTAAGAACAAGTTCTCATTTACAACTGCGACCTGGCCAAGATAAAGCAAAGCAGTGTGGCAAAAACAACAACAGAGTTACACATGGGATAAACAAATGCAACAAAATACAGTTTTTAACACAATAGAAAATCTGTATACAGTGTGTGCAAATTAAGTAAGGAAGTAAGGCAATAAATAGGCCATAGTGGTGAAGTAATTACAATTTAGCAATTAACACTGGAGGGATAGATGTGCAGATGAGGATGTGCAAGTAGAAATACTGGTGTGCAAAAGAGCAGAAAAAAACAAAAAACCAATATGGGGATGAGGTAGGTAGTAGGTTGGATGGGCTATTTACAGAATGGCTGTGTATAGCTGCAGCGATCGTTAAGCTGCTCTGAGAGCCGATGCTTGAAGTTAGTGAGGGAGATATAAGTCTCCAAAGTCAGTGATTTTTGCAATTCGTTCCAGTCATTGGCAGCAGAGAACTGGAAGGAAAGGCGGCCAAAGGAGAAATTGGCTTAGGGGGTGACCAGTGAGATGTACCTGCTGCAGCATGTACTACATATGGGTGCTGCTATGGTAACCAGTGAGCTGAGGTAAGGCGGGGCTTTACCTAGCAAAGACTTATAGATGACCTGGAGCCAGTGGGTTTGGCGGTGAATATGTAGCGAGGACCAGCCAACGAGAGCATACAGGTCACAATGGTGGGTAGTATATGGGGCTTTAGTGACAAAACGGATGGCACTGTGATAGACTGCATCCAATTTGCTGAGTAGAGTGTTGGAGGCTATTTTGTAAATGACATCGCCGAAGTCAAGGATCGGCAGGATAGTCAGTTTTACGAGGGTATGTTTGGCAGCATGAGTGAAAGAGGCTTTGTTGCGAATTAGGAAGCCGATTCTAGATTTAATGTTGGATTGGAGATGCTTAATATGAGTCTGGAAGGAGAGTTTACAGTCTAGCCAGACACCTAGTTATTTATAGTTGTCCACATATTCTAAGTCAGAACCGTCCAGAGTAGTGATCTTAGGCGGGTGCGGGTAGCGATCGGTTGAAGAGCATGCATTTAGTTTTACTAGCCTTTTAAGAGTTTGTTAACACAGTGTCCAAAGAAAGGCCAGATGTATACAGTATGGTGTCGTCTGCGTAGAGGTGGATCAAAGAATTACCAGCAGCAAGAGCGACATCATTGATGTATACAGAGAAAAGAGTCGGCCTGAGAATTGAACCCTGTGGCACCCCCATAGAGACTGCCAGAGGTCTAGACAACAGGCCCTCCGATTTGACTCACTGCACTCTATCTGAGAAGTAGTTAGTGAACCAGGCGAGGCAGTCATTAGAGAAACCAAGGCTGTTGAGTCTATAAGAATATGATGATTGAGAGAGTCAAAAGCCTTGGCCAGGTCGTTGAAGATGGCTGCACAGTACTGTTTTTTTATCCATGGTTGTTATGATATCGTTTAGGACCTTGAGCGTGGCTGAGGTACACCTGTGACCAGCTCGGAAACCGGATTGCATAGTGGAGAAGGTACGGTAGGATTCGAGATGGTCGGTGATCTGTTTGTTCACTTGGCTTTCGAAGACTTTAGAAAGGCAGTGCAGGATGGATATAGGTCTGTAACAGTTTGGGTCTATAGTGTCTCCCCCTTTGATAGGGGGATGACGGCAGCTGCTTTCCAATATGTAGGAATCTTGGACGATACTTAAGAGAGATGGAACAGACAATGGCGGCAGATAATTTTAGGAAGTTAGGGTTCAGATTATTAAGACCAGCTGATTTGTAGGGATCCAGTTTCTGCAGCTCTTTCAGGACATCAGCTGTCTGGATTTGGGTGAAGGAGAAGCAAGGGGGGCTTGGGCCAGTTGCTGCAGGGGGTGCAGAGCTGTTGGCTGGGCTAGCCGGGTAGAAAGCGTGGCCAGCTGTAAAGAATGCTTATTGAAATTATTGAGTATTATTATTATTTTTTTAAACCTTTATTTAACTAGGCAAGTCAGTTAAGAACAAATTCTTATTTTCAATGACAGCCTAGGAACAGTGGGTTAACTGCCTTGTTCAGTGGCAGAATGACAGATTTTTACCTTGTCAGCTCGGGGATTCGATCTTGCAACCTTCCGGTTACTAATCCAACACTAACCACTAGGCTACCTGCCGCCCCAAACACTGTCGGTGGTGACAGTGTTTCTTAGCCTCAGTGCAGTGGGCAGCTGAGAAGAGTTGCTCTTATTCTTCATGGACTTTACAGTGTCCCACAACTTATTGGAATTAGTGATGCGGGATGCGCATTTCTGTTTGAAATAGCTAGCCTTAGCTTTCCTAACTGACTGTGTATATTGGTTCCTGACTTCCCTGAAAAGTTGCACATCGTGGGGACTATTTGAAGCTAGTGCAGTGCGCCACAGGATGTTTTTGTGCTGGTCAAGGGCAGTCAAGTCTGGAGTGAACCAAGGGCGATATCCGTTCTTAGTTCTGAATTTTTTGAAAGGGGCATGCTTATTTAAGATTTTGAGGAAGGCATATTTGAAGAACAACCAGGCATCCTCTACTGACGGGATGAGGTCAATATTTTTCCAGGATACCTGGGCCAGGTTGATTAGAAAGGCCTGCTCGCAGAAGTGTTTTAGGGAACGTTTGACAGTGATGAGGGGTGGTCGTTTGACTGTGGACCCATAACAAACGCAGGCAATGAGGCAGTGATCGCTGAGATCCTGGTTGAAAACAGCAGAGGTGTATTTAGGGGGCAAGTTGGTCAGGATATCTATGAGGTAGCCCATGTTTACGGATTAGGGGTTGTACCTGGTAGGTTCCTTGATAATTTGTCAGAGATTAAGGGCATCTATTTTAGATTGTAGGATGGGGTGGCCACGGTGTTAAGCATATCCCAGTTTAGGTCACCTAACAGTACGAGCTCTGACGATAGATGGGGGGTAATCAATTCACATATGGTTTCCAGGGCACAGCTGGGAGCTGAGGGGGGTCTATAACAAGCGGCAGCAGTGAGAGACTTATTTAGTAGCTCAAATTGTTTGGGCATAGAACAGGATAGTAGGACAGAACTCTGCAGGCTATCTCTACAGTAGATTGCAACTCCGACCCCCTTTAGCAGTTCTATCTTGACGGAAAATGTTCTAATTGGGGATGGACATTTCTGAATTTTTGATGGCCTTCCTAAGCCAGGATTCAGACATGGCTAGGACATCAGGGTTGGCGGAGTGTGCTAAAGCAGTGAATAAAACAAACTTAAGGAGGAGGCTTCTGATGTTAACATGCATGAACGCAAGGCTTTTATAGTTGCAGAAGTCAGCAAATGAGAGTGCCTGGGGACACACATGGCCTGGGTTAACCTCTACATCACAATAGGAACAGAGGAGTAGGATAAGGGTACGGCTAAAGGCTATCATGTAGTAAGCTTTACCCTACAGGTAATTCCATTGTAATGATGCTGAGAATCCAATTTTTCACTTTAAAATGTGTCAAACAAAAAACAATGATGATTACCGAACTTTGCATCTGCACTGTTCTTCAAATACATGTTTTTTTGTAAAATTTTCTTTGGAAATTGTTAAAAGCAGTCCTTGTGCATAGAGTTGTATGGTTTGTTTAACTTTGTAATCATTGTTTTTTGTTTGACATAATTTTAAAGTGAAATGTTGGGTACTGTGACATTAAAGTAACAATGTAAATTATAGGCGAGAAAATGTAGGCCTAATGTAAATATAAATAGCCTACAAATACATTTTTACCCATAATCCAGAACAGGCCATTTTAGTTGTGAGTTTCATGGCATCTATTTAAGATATCAGGGGAACTAACCTTAAATAACATCATATCTTTCCTTCCCTCTTTCACTGAGAGCCAGAAGTCCCCAGGAAGACAGATCACAGGGCCTACAGCAGCCTGTAATTACAGAGGCCCATTAAACGTCCTATTTTAAGTCATTTGAGCTCTACTCTTCTGCTCTCTTTGGACTTCTGGGGCCTCTGTAGAAAACGGTGTCACAGTTGGTAAAGCATGGCACTTACAAGTTGCAATACCAGGGTTATGGGTTCAATTCTTGTTGGGGTCACTCAAGACTCACCCGTATGAAAATGTTTGCGCTCACTCAATACTGTAAGGTACTTTGGATAAAAACATCTTCTAAATGGCACATACTATTATTATTATATTATGTAGTGGATGTCATGGGTTTAGATATTTACCCCCTTCTATCTTATTGCACAACAGCCAAAACTGACAGTTTTCCGTTTATGGTTCACAGTTCAATGACAGTTCAATGACTGTGTTTGAAAGTCTGACTTTCTTGCGTAATCCAGGCAATGCTGGCAATGTCACATATCGTACTTTGGCCTGCCTAGTAACAGTAACAATAATAAGCAGAACAGTTCAATATACAGTACATTGTGTCTTTAAGTTCAATTCAGTAATACAGAATCTGTTTCTATAGACCTTTTTGGGTCCAAATATCAGACCTGAGCCCAAATACTAATTCAAATATCTCAATTACTTTCACATACATTCAAAGTAAGTATTCAGATATATTTTATTTGAAAAGACAAGTAGTTGAAAATGTTTATGTATTTGGAAATACCCTTGGAAACTATTTGAAATACTCAAATACACTGATTCAAATACACTCCCATGCAGGTATTTGAAAATAGTATTTGAAATAAGTATTTGAGAATCCTATCATATACATTTTGGCAGACCATTGGTTTTTACAATTAACATTTAAAATGCTCCAACAAAAGTACTTGTTTTGTGCTGTGTATTTGAACATATTTTAAATACCAGATACTCAAATACATATGTATTTGAACCCTGGTCTGCTAAATATACATTGACAAAGAATTACTCCGAATGAAAGCGGTGGTCCTTTGTCGAACATTCGGTAGCACTTTACTTTACAGCCCGGAATAAAGTGATTACATGGTAACAGCATGGTAACAAGTTAGTTACTCACAGTTCATTCATTCAGTAGTATTACCCAGCCCGCTAAACTAATTGTCACCTCTGTGTCTCCCCAGCTCCCCATCAAACATTTCCCAGTTCTTCACACAGACTCTCTCTCTCTCTCTCTCTCTCGTCTCCACTGACAGAAGCCTTTGACGTAGTAGAGGATAGGTTTTTCCTAACTACTCGCCTACGTTGCATTTACCATGCCTGTCCTGGAGTGTAATTGCCCCCGGGATGCCAGTGAAAGGCCATATAAGCTTTGGCCCGAACTACCCAGCCTCAGCCTGCCAAGCCCCAGCCACAGTCCCAGTCCCTGCTCCAGCCACTGCTCCAGCCCCAGCTCCTAGGCACAACCCCAGGTTCAGCCCACTGCTCACTGTGTACGGCACATGTCAAACTCATTCCTTGTACTTGATTGATGAGGTCACTAATTAGTAAGGAACTCCCCTCACCTGGTTGTCTAGGTCTTAATTGAAAGGAAAAAACAAAAACCAGCAGACACTAGACACTTATGTACAGACACAATCTCTTGTATCGACCTAGTGTGGCGTTTCCTCAGGGTAGAGCAGAGCTATGAACGTGTGCTGTGTGATGTGGTGCAGATCCGGGGGTTAGAGCAAGGCCACTGTAAACTTATAGTTTGAGTGCAAACAGAAGCTTTGAACAAGCAGCAAAGCCATGTGTGGGAGATAAGCTCTTGATTAGTTGTCTGTGTCATCTTCTAGTGCCCTCTTTTGGATAAATAACAAAGTACAGTACCTTGACAATCATGAATAAATTCTGTGCTTGACAGATATGTCTAAAGAAAGGCCCATACTAAAACAAACTATTGCTTTTAGACAACAAAGGCTTGTTTTTATCATTAACAAGATTAAACAAACTCTGGGAATTATGTCATACAACTGACACTACAACTGACACTACCAACTGAGAAGTAAACTTCAAGCAACGTTTACCATGAGGTGAGACGATAAACCAACTGTTCTGAACACACAAGTCTACAAGCCAGTGGGCAAATCTATTCAAAGTGGTCAAGAACATTTCCCCCCAATAAGACTTCTACATCATTAACAGTAAGCCTAGAGGTCAACAATAGGACTTCTACATCATTAACAGTACACCTAGAGGTCAACAATAGGACTTCTACATCATTAACAATAAACCTAGAGGTCAACAATAGGACTTCTACATCATTAACAGTAAGCCTAGAGGCCAACAATAGGACTTCTACATCATTAACAGTAAGCCTAGAGGTCAACAATAGGACTTCTACATCATTAACAGTAAACCTAGAGGTCAACAATAGGACTTCTACATCATTAACAGTAAACCTAGAGGCCAACAATAGGACTTCTACATCATTAACAGTAAGCCTAGAGGCCAACAATAGGACTTCTACATCATTAACAGTAAGCCTAGAGGTCAACAATAGGACTTCTACATCATTAACAGTAAGCCTAGAGGTCAACAATAGGACTTCTACATCATTAACAGTAAACCTAGAGGTCAACAATAGGACTTCTACATCATTAACAGTAAACCTAGAGGTCAACGATAGGACTTCTACATCATTAACAGTAAACCTAGAGTGCCAACAATAGGACTTCTACATCATTAACAGTAAACCTAGAGGCGAACAATAGGACTTCTACATCATTAACAGTAAACCTAGAGGTCAACAATAGGACTTCTACATCATTAACAGTAAACCTAGAGGTCAACAATAGGACTTCTACATCATTAACAGTAAGCCTAGAGGTCAACAATAAGACTTCTACATCATTAACAGTAAACCTAGGGGTTAACAATAGGACTTCTACCTCATTAACAGTAAACCTAGGGGTCAACAATAGGACTTCTACATCATTAACAGTAAACCTAGGGGTCAACAATAGGACTCCTACATCATTAACAGTAAACCTAGGGGTCAACAATAGGACTTCTACATCATTAACAGTAAGCCTAGAGGTCAACAATAGGACTTCTACATCATTAACAGTAAACCTAGAGGTCAACAATAGGACTTCTACATCATTAACAGTAAACCTAGAGGTCAACAATAGGACTTCTACATCATTAACAGTAAACCTAGAGGTCAACAATAGGACTTCTACATCATTAACAGTAAACCTAGTGGTCAACAATAGGACTTCTACATCATTAACAGTAAACCTAGAGGTCAACAATAGGACTTCTACATCATTAACAGTAAGCCTAGAGGTCAACAATAGGACTTCCACATCATTAACAGTAAACCTAGGGGTCAACAATAGGACTTCTACATCATTAACAGTAAACCTAGGGGTCAACAATAGGACTTCTACATCATTAACAGTAAACCTAGAGGTCAACAATAGGACTTCTACATCATTAACAGTAAGCCTAGGGGTCAACAATAAGACTTCTACATCATTAACAGTAAACCTAGGGGTCAACAATAGGACTTCTACATCCTTAACAGTAAACGTAGAGGTCAACAATAGGACTTCTACATCATTAACAGTAAACCTAGAGGTCAACAATAGGACTTCTACATCATTAACAGTAAACCTAGAGGTCAACAATAGGACTTCTACATAATTAACAGTAAACCTAGTGGTCAACAATAGGGGTAAGCAGAGGTCAACAATAGGACTTCCACATCATTAACAGTAAACCTAGGGGTCAACAATAGGACTTCTACATCATTAACAGTAAACCTAGGGGTCAACAATAGGACTTCTACATCATTAACAGTAAACCTAGAGGTCAACAATAGGACTTCTACAGCATTAACAGTAAGCCTAGAGGTCAACAATAAGACTTCTACATCATTAACAGTAAACCTAGGGGTCAACAATAGGACTTCTACATCATTAACAGTAAACCTAGAGGTCAACAATAGGACTTCTACATCATTAACAGTAAACCTAGAGGTCAACAATAGGACTTCTACATCATTAACAGTAAACCTAGAGGTCAACAATAGGACTTCTACATCATTAACAGTAAGCCTAGAGGTCAACAATAGGACTTCTACATCATTAACAGCAAGCCTAGAGGTCAACAATAGGACTTCTACATCATTAACAGTAAGCCTAGAGGTCAACAATAAGACTTCTACATCATTAACAGTAAACCTAGGGGTCAACAATAGGACTTCTACATCATTAACAGTAAGCCTAGAGGTCAACAATAGGACTTCTACATCATTAACAGTAAATCTAGGGGTCAACAATAGGACTTCTACATCATTAACAGTAAACCTAGAGGTCAACGATAGGACTTCTACATCATTAACAGTAAACCTAGAGGTCAACAATAGGACTTCTACATCATTAACATTACTTTCAAAGCTACTGTCTGAAATTATACAAAAGTTCTGGAGCACCACTTTAATGTTATGTGAGCGTTACTAACCCATTGATCAAAATGTTGTTCATTGTTGTTCTCGCCATTCTCCACCCCCGTCTCCTAATTGGTCAATGGTCCTGGCAGGCATAGGGGAGATTTCAATTGCATACTGCTCAAGTCCTCTCTCCTTGCCTCCTTCTCAAAACCCATTGGAGGAGAAGGTCATAGGGGAGGGACCTCTGGCACTCTCAGCCAATGTGTTTTGAGAAGGAGATGAGGAGAGAGGACGCAAGGAGTATGCAATTGAGATATTCCCATAGTCTACTGCCAAAACAATAAACAGGTGCGCAGTTCTAAATGAACCACTAGATGGAGGCATTTACATACACGTTATCATGTTAAAACCACACCTCTGTTAGAGAAGAAAGGGTTTACTCACTCAACCACAGAGTATCTTTGACTCAACTCAACATGTATAGCAGTTAGATAGTAATATTTCATTGAACTAGTAAATCTGGGACTTTTAAGATGAACTTAATGCTCCTTGTTGACATTACAGAGCAGTGCAGTCAGGAGCTAACAATGAACAATAGATGGAGATCATGGTGTTATCCAGTATTAATATGTTTCATTCAGTAAAGAGTTATTGATAACATAGAGAAATAATTATTCAAAAGATGAAGGATTGGGAATCTAGGAGAGGTCTAAATGTCACTGCATCATATTGGTTCTCATTGTTTTCTTAAATGAAATGGAAAGTCATGACAAAAGTAACAGCTCCACATCATAGCTGTGATTTGTCAGTTGATAACTGTCAACATGATGTCTGTTGCCCTAGAACGATACATGAAGAGTGTCTACTACCCAGATGCAATTTCTCTATCTCTCTCTCTCACACACACACACACCTCCAGATGAATGATGGGGACCAGCGTGCTTCATTAAAAGCCTGCTGTTAGACAGACCGTGATTGCCAGCTGTGATTTCTACCTTCAATTGAATTTAACCTTTTCAAATGTACAGAGCCCATTTAATTTTAATCACAATTAAAATCAATTACATCACATTGTTGTTGTCTTGTCTGGTGTTGTTTTTCTCCTACTCTCTCTCTCTTTCTCAGTCTGTTCTGCATCTCTCTCAATATTACCGTATCCATTCCAACCCTACCTGAGGGTAAACCTGTCTGGTTAGATTGCAGGTGATCAGTGTTTGTAATCGGGTTTGGTCTCCTCTCCTGCAGAGATGTGGCTGGTCATTGGGGCTGTGGCTGGACCGAGCGCAGACAGATGAGAGGCCTCAGTGCTGGCCAGAGCCATAAAGAAAAGGTCATCCCTGACAGCAACAACAGGCTAATTGACACGCTGCAATTGAATGGCTTTTATTTATCTCACCGGGAAGGTAGGAGGAGTCAGATGGGAGTGTGTTCTCCTTTGCGCTGACGGCTTAATAATACAGACAACAAACACTGAAAGATTAACTTATGTGTGTTTCACCCTTTTCATGCTTGGAGGTTCCCACTAAGAACATATGTGTGGAGTGTCTCTCAATCAATCTAGATGGGTGCTATACACTGTAAGTAGTAGGACCCTCCCTTGATTGTAAAGGACAGTGACCTAGTGTCTATCTGAGTGTATACACGTTTGGATTCATTTGTTGATATTTAAGATGGAGTCTAGGAGGTGCTGTACATCTATGCCGCCCTAGAGTCCACCACCCCCCAGTCAGGCATTGCACATAGAGGTATGACATAGAGTCATCTCAAAAATGATTCTCACTCTTGATAAAGTTGAGCAAAAAAGACTGTATAAAATAAATGATACAAATACTGAGCTATATTGATTGCTCAACAAACATTTTAAAATTATATACTTTTTTACTAATACAACTGCTCAGGAAATATATTTTGTTTAACAAAATAATTAATAAAAAACTTCTCTAATATATTTTGGGGAACAAGAAATAAACACTGAGTGTACAAAACATTAAGACATTAAGAACAGCTGATGTTTCCATGACAGACAGACCAGGTGAATCCAGGGTGAAAGCTATGATCCCTTATTGATGTAACTTGTTAAATCCACTTCAATCAGTGTAGATGAAGGGAAAGAGACAGGTTAAAGAAGTTTAAAAAAAATGTAAGCCTTGAGACAATTGAGACATGGATTGTGTATGTGTGCCATTCAGAGGGTGAATGGACAAGACAAAACCATTATGTACCTTTGAACAGGGTATGGTAGTAGGAGCCAGGGTCCCTGGTTTGTGTGAAGAACTGCAGCGCTGCTGGGTCTTTCATGCTCAACAGTTACGTTTTTTTATTTTACCCCTTTTTATCCACAATTTCATGGTATCCAATTGGTAGTTACAGTCTTATCTCATCGCTGCAACTCCCGTACGGACTCGGGAAAGGCGAAGGTCGAGAGTCGTGCATCCTTGAAACACAACCCAACCAAGCCGCACTGCTTCTTGACACAATGCCCACTTAACCCAGAAGCCAGCCGCACCAATGTGTCAGAGGAAACACCGTACACCTGGCGACTGTTTCAGCGTGCACTGCGCCCGGCCCGCCACAGGAGTCGCTAGTGCGTGATGGGAGAAGGACATCCCTGCCGGCCAAACCCTCCCCTAACCTGGACGACGCTGGGCAATTGTGTGCCGCCCCATGGGTCTCCCGGTCGCGGCCGGCTGCGACAGAGCCTGGACTCGCACCCAGAATCTCTAGCGGCACAGCTGGCACTGCGATGCAGTGCCTTAGACCACTGCGCCACTCGAGAGGCCCTCAACAGTTTTTGACAGTATTTTTTTTGCCAAATAATTTTGGAGTTGACTGTATCTATAGGGTCTTCTTGCTCTTCCAGCTGACACCCAGTCACCCTTGGCTGTAGCATGGCTGACTCTGGCACAGTTCCCCCAGTTTACCATTCAGCCCTCTGGGGGTTTCCACAACACCACATTGTTTGGCACTTACTAGTTCCTCCAGTTAGCTTAAACTGGCAGATGACATCTTGTTGATTTTCTCTATTCTATTATTTTCTCAAAAAAGAAAAACAAAATCCTGTTTGACGTTTTTCCAGAATAATAACAAAGTTCTGGGCAAAGAAAAATATTTTTGGATAAAGTTTTGAACATCACGTTTGTTTTCCAACTCATTGTATAATTTCACAACCCTGGGATAGAGTGTGTGTGATTTGTTTCCAGACATCTGTTTGAAGCGGGATAGACTTTTCCTGAGCTCTAGTACAAGTGTGGGTCAGCTTGCTCTTTGGTTGGAAAAGATGATCCTTAATGGGGTGAAGGTGGGAGACAGCTGGGAGAGGAAGGTTTGTTAGGTAGGCCAGTTATTGGTTTGCTATGAAACCATTAACTAGTCTATGGATATTGTTGCACTCGCTTTGTGTAGGGGTCCTAGACCTATTTACATGGTCTGTAACTGTAACCTGAATGAATGTGTGTATTTACGTGAGAAATCAGCGTATGTGCCTAGGTGTTGAAGATACATGTGCCCAGGAAGATGGCAACCTAAACTTGGTCCAGGGCCAGCTCTGTCTATCTTGACCTCTTGGTTGGCCAGTCAAAGCAGATTATTATTTGTTTAAATGGTGAAGAAACATAAATATGTACAAAAGGGGAACTACAGGCAGCACAGCCAGGTGGACTTGGGACAGCAAGGAGTCATCAGGCCAGGTAGTCCTGGGGCATGGTCCTAGGGCTCAGATCCTCCGAGAGAGAGAAAGAGAGAATTAGAGAGAGCATACACCGGATAAGACAGGAGAAGTACTCCAGATATAACAGACTGACCCTAGCCCCCCGACACATAAACTACTGCAGCATAAATACTGGAGGCTGAGACAGGAGGGGTCAGGAGACACTGTGACCCCATCCGATGATACTCCCAGACAGGGCCAAACAGGCAGGATATAACACCACCCACTTTGCCAAAGAACAGCCCCCATACCACTAGAAGGATATCTTCAACCACCAACTTACCATCCTGAGACTAGACCGAGTAAAGCCCACAAAGATCTCCGCCACGGCACAACCCAAGAGGGTGCGCCAACCCAGACGGGAAGATCACGTCAGTGACTCAACCCACTCAAGTGACGCACCCTCCTAGGGATGGCATGGTAGAGCACCAGTAAGCCAGTGACTCAGCCCCTGTAATAGGGTTAGAGGCAGAGAATCCCAGTGGAGAAAGGGGAACCGGCCAGGCAGAGACAGCAAGGGCGGTTCGTTGCTCCAGAGCCTTTCCGTTCACCTTCCCACTCCTGGGCCAGACTACACTCAATCATATGACCCACTGAAGAGATGAGTCTTCAGTAAAGACTTAAAGGTTGAAAAGTTTGCGTCTCTCACATGGGTAGGCAGACCATTCCATAAAAATGGAGCTCTATAGGAGAAAGCCCTGCCTCCAGATGTTTGCTTAGAAATTCTAGGGACAATCAGGAGGCCTGCGTCTTGTGACCGTAGCGTACGTGTAGGTATGTACGGCAGGACCAAATCGGAAAGATAGGTAGGAGCAAGCCCATGTAATGCTTTGTAGGTTAGCAGTAAAACCTTGAAATCAGCCTTTGCCTTAACAGGAAGCCAGTATAGGGATGCTAGCTTTTTGGTTCTAGTCAGGATTTTAGCAGCCGTATTTAGCACTGACTGAAGTTTATTTAGTGCTTTATCCGGGTAGCCGGAAAGTAGAGCATTGCAGTAGTCTAACCTAGAAGTAACAAAAGCCAGGATCAATTTTTCTGCATAATTTTTGGACAGAATGTTTCTGATTTTTGCAATGTTACGTAGATGGAAAAATGCAGTCTTTGAAACAGTCTTGATATGTTCGTCAAAAGAGAGATCAGGGTCCAGAGTAATGCAGAGGTCCTTCACAGTTTTATTTGAGACGACTGTACAACCATCAAGATTAATTGTCAGATTCAACAGAAGTTCTCTTTGTTTCTTGGGACCTAAAACAAGCATCTCTGTTTTGTCCGAGTTTAAAAGTAGAAAGTTTGCAGCCATCCACTTCCTTATGTCTGAAACACAGGCTTCTAGCAAGGGCAATTTTGGGGCTTCACTATGTTTCATTGAAATGTACAGCTGTGTGTCATTCGCATAGCAGTGAAAGTTAACATTATGTTTTCGAATGACATCCCCAAGAGGTAAAATATATAGTGAAAACAATAGTGGTCCTGAAACGGAACACCGGAATTGACAGTTGATTTGTCAGAGGACAAAAGATTCACAGAGACAAACATATCTTTCCGACAGATAAGATCTAAACCAGGCCAGAACTTGTCAGTGTAAATCAATTTGGGTTTCCAATCTCTCCAAAAGAATGTGGTGATCGATGGTATCAAAAGCGGCACTAAGGTCTAGGAGCACGAGGACAGATGCAGAGCCTCGGTCTGACGCCATTAAAAGGTAATTTACCAACTTCACAAGTGCAGTCTCAGTGTTATGATGGGGTCTAAAACCAGACTGAAGCATTTCGTATACATTGTTTGTCTTCAGGAAGGCAGTGAGTTGCTGCGCAAAAGCTTTTTCAAACATTTTTTGAGAGGAATGGAAGATTCGATATAGGCCAATAGTTTTTTATATTTTCTGGGTCAAGGTTTGGCTTTTTCAAGAGAGGCTTTATTACTGCCACTTTTAGTGAGTTTAGTACACATCCAGTGGATAGAGAGCAGTTTATTATGTTCAACATAGGAGGGCCAAGCACAGGAAGCAGCTCTTTCAGTAGTTTAGTTGGAATAGGGTCCAGTATGCAGCTTGAAGGTTTAGAGGCCATGATTATTTTCATCATTGTGTCAAGAGATATAGTACTAAAACACTTGAGTGTCTCTCTTGATCCTAGGTTCTGGCAGAGTTGTGCAGACTCAGGACAACTGAGCTGGAGGAATACGCAGATTTAAAGAGGCGTCCGTGATTTGCTTTCTAATGATCATGATCATGAATGATCATCATTTCCTCAAAGAAGTTCATGAATTTATTACTGCTGAAGTGAAAGCCATCCTCTCTTGGGGAATGCTGTTTTTTAGTTAGCTTTGCGACAGTATCAAAAATAAATTTAGTATTGTTCTTATTTTCCTCTATTAAGTTGGAAAAATAGGATGATCGAGCAGCAGTGAGGGCTCTGTGAGGATACTACACGGTACTGTCTTTCTAGTCCGAAGACTTCCCGTTTGGTGTGGAAGCTTGCTTCAGAGCTCGGGTATTTTCTGTATACCAGGGAGCTAGTTTCTTATGACAAATGTATTTGAGTTTTTAGGGGTGCAACTGCATCTAGGGCATTGCGCAAGGTTAAATTGAGTTCCTCAGTTAGGTGGTTAACAGATTTTTGTCCTCTGATGTCCTTGGGTAGGCAGAGGGAGTCTGAGAATTTATAACACGACTTTTGATGCTCCTTGGTTGAGGTCTCAGCAGATTATTTGTTGCGATTGCAAATGTAATAAACTGGTGGTCCGATAGTCCAGGATTATGAGAAAAAACATTAAGATCCACAACATTTATTCCATGGGACAAAACTAGGTCCAGAGTATGACTGTGGCAGTCAGTAGGTCCAGAGGTATGTTGGACAAAACCCATGATGATGGCTCCGAAATCCTTTTGGAGTGGGTCTGTGGACTTTCCCATGTGAATATTAAAGTCACCAAAAATTTGAATATGATCTGCTACGACTACAAGGTCCAATAGGAATTCAGGGAACTCAGTGAGGAACGCTGTATATGGCCCAGGAGGCCTGTAAACAGTAGCTATAAATAGTGATTGGCTAGGCTGCATAGATTTCATGACTAGAAGCTCAAAAGACGAAAACGTCTGGTAAATTTAAATTTGCTATCGTAAATGTTAGCAACACCTCCGCCTTTGCAGGATGCACGGGGGATATGGTCACTAGTGTAACCAGGAGGTGAGGCCTCATTTAACACAGTAAATTCATCCGGCTTAAGTCATGTTTCAGTCAGGCCAATCACATCAAGATTATGATCAGTGATTAGTTTATTGACTATAACTGCCTTTGAAGTGAGGGATCTAACATTACATAGCCATATTTTGAGATGTGAGGTATCACAATCTCTTTCAATAATGGCAGGAATGGAGGAGGTCTTTATTCTAGTGAGATTGCTAAAGCGAACACCGCCATGTTTAGTTTTGCCCAACCTAGATCGAGGCACAGACACGGTCTCAATGGGGATAGCTGAGCTGAGAACGGACTGTGCTAGTGGCAGACTCCACTAAGCTGGCAGGCTGGCTAACAGCTTGTTGCCTGGCCTGCACCCTATTTCATTGTGGAGCTAGAGGAGTTAGAGCCCTGACTATGTTGGTAGATAAGATGAGAGCACCCCTCCAGCTAGGATGGAGTCCGTCACTCCTCAACAGGCCAGGCTTGGTCCTGTTTGTGGGTGAGTCCCAGAAAGAGGGCCAATTATCTACAAATTCTTTCTTTTGGGAGGGGCAGAAAACAGTCAGGTCATGCAATAAAACGGAAAAAGATACTATGTGCTCTAAAAAAGGAAAAAGCAGACATTGCGCTATTACAAGAGACACACCTCTGTGATGCTGAACATGCCAAACTCCGCAGAGCTTGGGTGGGACAGGTGCATTTCTCATCTTTCAAATCAAACAGTAGAGGTACAGCCATACTTATCCATAAGAATGTTCCATTCATAATTGACAAAAACATATCTGATCCGGAGGGGAGATTTATTTTGATAACTGGGTCACTGTATGGACAACCAATCACTATCTTAAACATATACGCCCCTAACACAGATACTCCTGCTTTCATGTCAAAAATGATAACCCTGTTCAATGAGCATTGTGTTTCCTTTGGTGTGGTGGTCGGAGATTTTAACTCTACCCTTAACCCAACCCTAGACAAATCATCTCAAGTCCCCACCACAAATCCTAGATCTGCAAAGATGTTGAACTCTCTTACTAAAGAGATGGGACTGATAGATATCTGGAGAGAGACTAATAGCTCATCTATGGACTATACATACTACTCTAATGTCCATAACACCTACTCCCGTATAGATGACATTTTTATCCCAAAGAGTTTGTCACGACTCCTACCGAAGGTGGCTCCCCTTCCCGTTCGGGTGGTGCTCGGCGGTCGTAGTCACCGGCCTACTAGCTGCCACTTATTCTTTCCTCCCCCTCCTTGTCTGTTTATTGGTTACACCTGTTGAGTATTTGCTGATTAGTTGGGCTTTATTAGCTAGCCGGCCCGCCTGCTCTTTGTGCGGGATTGTTTTTTTGTAACTTGTGTGCACGTCTGTGGGTTACGTGTTTGCCATTTCGAGGGTTTTGCTGGACAGTTTAAGTCCCCATGTTTGGGGCGTTTGTTTTGTTGTACGCCCTGTTTTTGTGGGGTTGGCTTATGTTCGCCGTTTTGTGCATTAACTTAGCACGACCCTGAACTCGCTTCATGCGGATGATGTCTTGCTCTACGTATCCAACCCTGAGAAATCCCTCCCATTTTTTACATTTGTATTATTATTATTTTTTTGTTATTGAGTTTTCGAAACCTGAATCTAAGGGTGGTCTTGTCCTTCCCTCCCTTCAATTATACTACTGGTCTGCCCAAATCCACAACATGCTAACATGGATCACAAACAGACAAGAGTCAACGTGGATTCAGATAGAAGCCCAATCCTGTGGTTCATTGCCACTAAGTTAAATTATATTCATTAATAACTTTAGTGAAGTGGGCAACATAGCCAAAGCCTTTGTGATTTACAGCACCCTACTAGTGTGGAGGGACTGTAAGAAATACCTGGGCATTTCCTCCCAAATATGTTCTCACTTGCCCATAGTAGGCAACCCACACTTGCCAAAAGTCCTGAAGGATGCCAACTTTAATCTTTGGCATACTCTAGGAATCAGGACCCTTTCAGACCTATTTCATCAGAAAACAACTGCACTGAAATCATTTCAAGAGCTCTGCAGTGAATTCAATGTGCCAGATCCCATTTTTTAAAATATATATCTTCAAATTAGACATGTCATTTCCTCATTTACTTCCAAGAGGAGGTTTAGAACTCAGTTGAATGAAGTTGAAACCCTTCTTGTCACAGCACAATCCATTAAAGGCAAAATACCTTACATCTATAGACTCCTTTCTGAGAAAGGAGGCTCCCTCCTTTACTCCTCTGAAAATAATCTGGGAAAAGGACCTTGGTCTGACTATCAGTGATGAGTTATGGGCGGAGGTTTGCAACAGGGTATACTGCTCCTCTACTAATGTAAAAATGAAAGAATCTAATTACAAATTTTTGTACAAATTTTATTACACTCCTTTGAGACTCCATAGAATGAAAACGGACATCTCTCCTAACTGTAAAAGATGTACCTCTGAAAGTGGAACCAAAATGCATGTATTTTGGAACTGTAGAGAGATTGCCAGATTTTGGCAATCTATACATACTGCTGCACAGAAAATACTAGATGTACAGTTTGATATGACCCCGTGTATCTATCATCTTAATGCCCAGCAGGACTTTGATCTTGATCCTGACAGAGAAAATTTGCGTATGACTATTGCATACTTTGCTAAGAAATGTATTCTTCTATTGTGGGCCTCTAATACCCTTTAAAATGTGGATTGACCAGATTGTTGACTTTCTCCCTCTTGAAAAGCTCACTTATGACCTCCGCAAGAGACAGCCCAAGTTTGATAGACTCTGGTCTCCACTACTCAACTATATTTCAAATTGGACAGAGTGAATGGGGTGACTAGGGAAATGAGCAGATACATGTTGTGTAAGGTGCTGTAAAATCTAAAACCGAATTATTTGCTCGTCGTCTCAGCTTAGGCTGGAAATAGCTAATAAGAACCTTGATAGTGCTGATGCAAGTTTTATATATATATGTATTTTTTAATAATTATATATTATTATTATTTTATTTTTAATTTGTAATTCTCATTATTATTTTTTAAATATATGATTATTATTTTTTATTTCTATTTTTTTTTAAAAGTCTGTCACATCTGTGAATGTGGAGTGTGTTTTGTTGGTTGATTGAAAAACAAGAAAACTTAATAAAACTTTAAATTGAAATTACCCTTGCCTAACGATTGCGTCTGAAGTTAGGCTTGCGGCACAGCTATCCTCACCATAAGGCAATCGTTCTCCTGTATATTATGAGTACAGCGACTGCAATTAGAAGGCATCATGTTAATGTTATTACTTAGCTTCGTTGGAACTACTTAGCTTCGTCGGCTGTTGGAAGTCCTGTTGAACCATGTCCAGATAAAGCGTCCGGAGTGAAAAAGTTGAATGAAAAAAAGTTGAGTGAGAGAAAAACGAAAAATATAAACGGTAATTAAAAAGTAAAAACCTTAAAGTTGTCAGGTAGCAAAGTAAGGTTGGCAACAAAACGCACAGCAACACGTAAACAAGTCTGCTCCTCATGTGTCACTTCCACCTTGGAATATACACACTGCAACGCATGGGTCATTTCCTCAATCACTCTAACCATCCTTTCTCTGATGCCAAATAGCATTCCACACCAACCAATAAAGCGTGCTTCAAATTTGTTACACAGCTGATCCTATTGCCACTATAAAGAGCTTTTGTGCATCTCTGATTGGTGATTAATTTGTATGTCTCTTATAAGCAGCTGAAACTGGATGAAAAGTCCTATTATTAATTGTTGATTCATCCAATGACAGTTGAAGGGAGGTTTTTTTCTCACTGGGTGGATGGGGTCTGACTCAGTAAGACTTAACATTGCTGGGGTACTTAAATCTCTTCACATCTGCAGGTCACACGGAGAGGCTTATAGGCACAAATGAAATTAACCAAAATATGAACCAGAGGATTTCTAAAAGAAGCTGAAGTGTATAGAAGAGTATGATGTATGAGACAGGGTGTTTAGAGCCAACACACGCATCCTAAGGAGCCCCTCAGAAATCTCATTTGACCTGACTGCTAGTGCCATTCTCCTGGTATGATGATTACCCAGCCAGGCTACATAGATGCACATGGTAAAGTGCAGCCCTACACAAGGGATGTTTAGGGACACTAACAGGGCTCAAACCTGGTAATGACAGCTTGCACTAGGTCTCGTCCAGCACATTGTGTACTTCCATAGATCAGGACCTAAATGACCAAAATGCTCAGCATGCAGTCAGTTCTTCAAAGTGAGGACATACAATTTAGAACATGTGCATACACATCTATATAAAATAAATCACACATAGACTACAGGTCAAAGGTTTGGACACACCTACTCATTCAAGGGCTTTTCATTCTTTTTTACTATTTTCTACATTGCAGAATAATAGTGAAGACATCAAAACTATGAAATAACACATATGGAATAATGTAGTAAAAAAATAAAAGCATTAAACAAATCAAAATATATTTTATATTTGAGATTCTTCAAATAGCCACCTTTTGCCTTGATGACAGCTTTGTACACTCTTGGCATTCTCTCAAGCAGCTTCACGTGGAATGCTTTTCCAACAGTCTTGAAGGAGTTCCCACATATGCTGAGCACTTGTTGGCTCCTTTTCCTTCACTCTGTGGTCTGACTCATCCCAAACCATCTCAATTTGGTTGAGGTCGGGGGATTGTGTAGGCCAGGTCATCTGATGCAGTAGTCCATCACTCTCCTTCTTGGTCAAATAGCTCTTACACAGCCTGGAGCTGTCTTGGGTCATTGTCCTGTTGAAAAACAAATGATAGTCCCACTAAGCGCAAACCAGATGGGATGGCAAATCGCTGCAGAATGCTGTGGTAGCCATGCTGGTTAAGTGTGCCTTGAATTCTAAATAAATCACAGACAGTGTCACCAGCAAAGCACCCGCACACAATAACGCCTCCTCCTCCATGCTTTACGATGGGAAATACACATGCGGAGATCATCCGTTCACCCACACGCAGTTGGAACTAAATATCTCCAATTTGGACTCCAGACCAAAGGACAGATTTCCACCGGTCTAACGTCCATTGCTCGTGTTTCTTGGCCCAAGCAAGTCTCTCATTCTAATTGGTATCTTTTAGTAGTGGTTTCTTTGCAGCAATTTGACCATGAAGGCCTGATTCACACAGTCTCCTCTGAACAGTTGATGTTGAGATGTGTCTGTTACTTGAACTCTGTGAAGCATTTATTTGGGCTGCAATTTCTGAGGCTGGTAACTCTAATGAACTTATCATCTGCAGCAGAGGTAATTCAGGGTCTTCCATTCCTGTGGCGGTCCTCATTAGAGCCACAGGAGTTTCATCACTGCGCTTGATGGTTTTTGAGACTGCACTTGAAGAAACATTCAAAGTTCTTGAAATGTTCCGTATTGACTGACCTTCATGTCTTAAAGTAATGATGGACTGTCATTTCTTGCCATAATATGGACTTGGTCTTTAAAAAAATACAAGTTCAACACTCTAACCACTAGGCTACCTTCCGCCCACGTACTGTATACACCCCTACCTTGTCACAACACAACTGATTGGCTCAAAGAAGGTTGGCATTAAGATTGGCATTAAGAAGGAAATAAATTCCACAAATTAACATTTAAGAAGGCACACCTGTTAATTGAAATGCTTTCCAGGTGACTACCTCATGAAGCTGGTTGAGAGAATGCCAAGAGTGTGCAAAGCTGTCATCAAGGCAAAGAATGGCTACTTTGAAGAATCTAAAAAATAAAATATATTTTGATTTGTTTAACACTTTTTTGGTTACTACATTATTCCATATGTGTTATTTCATAGTTTTGAGGTCTTCACTATTATTCTACAATGTAGAAAATAGTAAAATAAAGAAAAACCCTTGAATGAGTAGGTGTTCTAAACCTTTTGACCGGTAGTGTAAAAGAATACATTATAACACATTTTATTTGTAAATCTAATTCAAAATCAAAAGAAAATGCCCTTTTCCACGTCATGTTCTGTTAATAAATTACAATATTGGCGAAAATTTCACACAATGATCAAATCTATGCATGAGAACATTTTAGAAATTATAATTCTATAAACAAGATGTTCAAACCCAACCCAACCACCCACTCCCACATGAAAAAATACTATAGTGTACTATATACTATGTTAGGAATACTATAAAAATCACTATAATGTTTTTTGTAGACTTTACTGTAGAATTCGCTGTGGTGTTTTTGCAGTATATACTATAGTAATTACTGTAGTGCTTTTCTGGACTGTAGCATACTGTAGTATTTACTGTAGTGCTTTTGGGGACAAGTGGGGGGGGGGCTTTCTCCTTGAGGAAACCTACTGGATACTAAAAGAGCAAATTTTCTATAACCTGTAGGTAGGCAGGACTGGGTTCTGAACGGAGAGTTCAGAGCTTCTGCTCTTTTCTATAACCTGTATGGAATATGGAATATACAGTTGGAGTCGGAAGTTTACATACACCTTAGCGATATACATTTAGTCTCAGTTTTTCACAATTCCTGACATTTAATCATAGTCAAAATGCCCTGTCTTAGGTCAGTTAGGATCATCACTTTATTTTAAGAATGTGAAATGTCAGAATAATAGTAGAGAATGATTTATTTCAGCTTTTATTTCTTTCATCACATTCCCAGTGGGTCAGAAGTTTACATACACTCAATTAGTATTTGGTGGCATTGCCTTTACATTGTTTAACCTTGCTCGCACAGGTTTTTCAGTTCTGCCCACACATTTTCTATAGGATTGAGGACAGGGCATTGTGATGGCCACTCCAATACCTTGACTTTGTTTTCCTTAAGCCATTTTGCCACAACATTGAAAGTATGCTTGGGGTCATTGTCCATTTGGAAGACCCATTTGCGACCAAGCTTTAACTTCCTGACTTATGTCTTGAGATGTTGCTTCAATATATCCACCTAATTTTTCTCCCTCATGATGCCATCTATTTTGTGAAGTGTACCAGTCCCTCCTGCAGCAAAGCAACCACATAACATGATGCTGCCACCCCTGTGCTTCACGGTCAGGATGGTGTTCTTCGGCTTGCAAACCTGCCCCTTTTCCCTCCAAACATAACCATGGTCATTATGGCCAAACAGTTCTATTTTTGTTTCATCAGACCAGAGGACATTTCTCCAAAAAGTACGATCTTTGTCCACATGTGCAGTTGCAAACCATAGTCTGTCTTTTTTATGGTGGTTTTGGAGCAGTGGCTTCTTCCTTGCTGAGCGGCCTTTCAGGTTATGTCGATATAGGACTTGTTTTACTGTGGATATAGATACTTTTGTACCAGTTTCCTCCAGCATCTTCACAAGGTCCTTTGCTGTTGTTCTAGGATTGATTTGCACTTTTCGCACCAAAGTATGTTCATCTCTAGGAGACAGAATGCGTCTCCTCCTGAGCGGTATGACGGCTACGTGGTCCCGTGGTGTTTATACTTGCATGCTATTGTTCGTACAGATGAACGTGGTACCTTCAGGCGTTTGGAAATTGCTCCCAAGGATGAACCAGACTTGTGGAGGTCTACAATATTTTTCTGAGGTCTTGGCTGATTTCTTTTGATTGTCCCATGATGTCAAGCAAAGAGAGTTTTAAGGTAGGCCTTGAAATACATCCACAGGTACACCTCCAATTGACTCAAATTATGTCAATTAGCCTATCAGAAGCTTCTAAAGCCATGACATAATTTTCTGGAATTTTCCAAGCTGTTTAAAGGCACAGTCAACTTAGTGTATGTAAACTTCTGACCCACTGGAATTGTGATACAGTGAATTATAAGTTAAATAATCTGCCTGTAAACATGACTTGTGTCATGCACAAAGTAAATGTCCTAACCGACTTGCCAAAACTGAAAAATTTGTTTTAATGACTCCAACATAAGTGTATGTAAACTTCCAACTTCAACTGTACTTGGCTTGTAGGTTTCTCACAAATTGGGATATGGTGAGAGGAATGGGCAGGGTAAATGAAATACTGTAGTATTTACTCTAGTAGATAAAAATGTGTTTTTGCGGACGATAGTGTTTTTGCGGATATTTCTGTAGTATTTACTACAATGTTTTTTGGGGATAATACTGTAGTATTTACTATAGTATTCTACAGTATACTGCAAAATTCTATACTAAGTTGTTCAGATGATCGAGGGATATTACAGTGTGTAGTATAGTATTCTACATTATACTACAGTTTACTACAGAATTCTATATAAAGTACTGTAGTATTCCATAGTAAACTTTAGTATTTTTAATGTGGGCTAAATCTATAAAGTAACATAAAGTGCTGTATCCTAAGTTCATATTACAAGTGCATGGAAATCAACTTGAATGCCATATAACTTTGGAAATGCATTCAATACAATATGAGACATAAGAACATGGTACTTAAGAAACCGCTCATTTAATTTAATCTCAAAAACATACTGAAAAAAGTCTAGAGTAAAGTGACCTACTCATCCTAGCTCAAACAACATTTCTCCACTCTCTTGCCTGAGTCACTTGGACTGAGCCTGAATGGCCAGGCAGAGGTGGACCTGCCTCTGCTCTTTCCAGGGTTAAGAGATGGGGTGGTACTCTGATGGCAGGGCAGGCCTGGAAGATGGAGAGCGGTGTGGACAGAGAGCATAGGGGTCCCTGACTGGCTGTGGTCCTAGAGGAGGCTGCAGCCTTTCTGGACTGTTGTGAGAGACATTTCACTTCATATCAACCTCATCTGATCTGAGATCAGGATCTAGCTGGCCCATGGAGAGAAGAGGCCCCGGGGCAGAGAGAAGACAGGGGGAAGGAAGAGAGGGAGAGGAAGGGAAGGAGGCAGGCGGGTAGGCAGATGGATGGACGGATGCTGGTACACAGAGACAGAAAGGCAGACAGGAACACATACAGACAGACACACATAGGTAGGTAGGTAGGTAGGTAGGTAGGTAGGTAGGTAGGTAGGTAGGCAGGCAGACAGACAGATATAAATGCAGAAAAACAGGCATGGAGGCAGGCAGACAGGCATGGAGGAAGACAGACTGGCTGCAGGGGCCTGGAAGGGATGGTTGATAGAGGCCAGAAGGGAGGGAAGAGATTGCTTTGCCGTGAGCAGTTAGAATGATTCAGAAATAAGGGTAAGGCAGCAGTAAATGCCGGCCTGGGTGTTGGTAGACCTAGGTCACTAGGATCTGCATCTAAAAGGAAGGGACGCTTCCTTATGACAGAAATCAAATCAAATCAAATCTAATTTTATTTGTCACATACACATGGTTAGCAGATGTTAATGCGAGTGTAGCGAAATGCTTGTGCTTCTAGTTCCGACAATGCAGTAATAACGAGCAAGTAATCTAACTAACAATTCCAAAAAAAACTACTGTCATACACAGTGTAAGGGGATAAAGAATATGTACATAAGGATATATGAATGAGTGATGGTACAGAGCAGCATAGGCAAGATACAGTAGATGATATCGAGTACAGTATATACATATGAGATAAGTATGTAAACCAAGTGGCATAGTTAAAGTGGCTAGTGATACATGTATTACATAAGGATGCAGTCGATGATATAGAGTACAGTATCAACGTATGCATATGAGATGAACAATGTAGGGTAAGTAACATTATATAAGGTAGCATTGTTTAAAGTGGCTAGTGATATATTTACATCATTTCCCATCGATTCCCATGATTAAAGTGGCTGGAGTAGAGTCAGTGTCATTGACAGTGTGTTGGCAGTAGCCACTCAATGTTAGTGGTGGCTGTTTAACAGTCTGATGGCCTTGAGATAGAAGCTGTTTTTCAGTCTCTCGGTCCCAGCTTTGATGCACCTGTACTGACCTCGCCTTCTGGATGGCAGCGGGGTGAACAGGCAGTGGCTCGGTGGTTGATGTCCTTGATGATCTTTATGGCCTTCCTGTAGCATCGGGTGGTGTAGGTGTCCTGGAGGGCAGGTAGTTTGCCCCCGGTGATGCGTTGTGCAGACCTCACTACCCTCTGGAGAGCCTTACGGTTGAGGGCGGTGCAGTTGCCATACCAGGCGGTGATACAGCCCGCCAGGATGCTCTCGATTGTGCATCTGTAGAAGTTTGTGAGTGCTTTTGGTGACAAGCCGAATTTCTTCAGCCTCCTGAGGTTGAAGAGGCGCTGCTGCGCCTTCCTCACGTGCTGTCTGTGTGAGTGGACCAATTCAGTTTGTCTGTGATGTGTATGCCGAGGAACTTAAAACTTGCTACCCTCTCCACTACTCTTCCATCGATGTGGATGGGGGTGTTCCCTCTGCTGTTTCCTGAAGTCCACAATCATCTCCTTAGTTTTGTTGACGTTGAGTGTGAGGTTATTTTCCTGACACCACACTCCGAGGGCCCTCACCTCCTCCCTGTAGGCCGTCTCGTCGTTGTTGGTAATCAAGCCTACCACTGTTGTGTCGTCCTCAAACTTGATGATTGAGTTGGAGGCGTGCATGGCCACGCAGTCGTGGGTGAACAGGGAGTACAGGAGAGGGCTCAGAACGCACCCTTGTGGGGCCCCAGTGTTGAGGATCAGCGGGGAGGAGATGTTGTTGCCTACCCTCACCACCTGGGGGCCCCACAAGGGTGCGTTCTGAGCCCTCTCCTGTACTCCCTGTTCAGAATGATGGTGCTCCATGTCATGTGGGTTGTTGTCAGAGGTTATCAGAATTGCTGTGGTTTTGGAGGACAAATATGTCCCTGTCGAGACAACCAGAGCACCGTAGAGCTGATCTAGAACAGCATGGCAATCCATCTCCAGTCACAGGTCATCTTTTAGGCTGACAGCCAGGCACAACACTGGACAGCCTATCCATCGAAGTGTAAGGATGTAATATGTCACCAAAGGCCGAAAATCTATCCTGAGACGTCACTTCAACTGTTGCATAATACTAGCCTGGAAACCAAACTGATATGTTTCACAAGTTTGTATTCCCGGCTATCTTATTAATACATTGATATCAATGGAAGATGTGTATGGAAATTCACATTATGTATGTTAAGATTCAGTCCTTGGTTAGTGCATGTTTTTCTATTGCCATTTATTCTTTAACATGAATAGGCCTTTAAATGAATCAAAACATGAACTTTAGACAGATTTTGTAGGTATTGTTTGCCATCTGTTTGCCCTGGGTTCACCTATTCAAATGTAGCCTACCTTCACAACTCTGTTAAATGGGAGGAAATAAATCCAAGATGCCACAGAGGAAAACACCACTAATAACATATAACCCATCCATATAGGCCTCACCTCGCTCTTTCCTTTTCTATCACTTCAATTATTTCATCTTTACAAACAAAACGCCCCCAAACAGCCCTTTTAAGGTTTTATAAGAGAAGCCTGGAAAGCACTGGAGAGCTTTAAGGGGACATTCATTGACTTTAATGGGATGAACTGATCACCCATATCTAATAGAAATCATTGCCCATGGCAAAAGCTGGTGTGTTATTTAATTATGTATGGAACACAGTGCTTTTACCGCTTCTTAGAAAACTGTAATTCAATATATTTAGTTGAGAGAAGAAACAGATAAATAAAGTCCAAATTAAAACATTTCTGAAATAAGTTTTATTTTCTTGCTTTCGGTAAAAGAAAAAACAATTTTAGAAAATATATAAATAGAACAAAAATAGAACTGTCATTTTTAACTGTTCATACTTTCAAAAAATGTAATGGCTTCAATATGCTAAAAATGCATAAAATTAAGTCTGTCAACACTTCTAAAAATCCTATTGAAAATTCCCTATAATAAGTCATCTAAATCTACTTGCGTGAGAAGAAGGCCTATTGCATTCTCTGTATCCTATGCTGCATTTACCACGGATTAGATTCAATGTGTATGTACACATGTGTATTCGGAAAGTATTCATACCCCTTCCATTGTTCCACATTTTGTTACGTTACAGCCTTATACTAAAATGTATACAATTATGCTTTCCCTTCATCAATTTACACACAATACACCATAATGAAACAGCGAAAACAGGTTTTTTGAAAATGTTGCAAAAAAACAATTAAAATAATTACTGAAATATTTTAATTACATAAGTATTCAGACCCTTTGCTATGATACTCGAAATTGAGCTCAGGTGCATTCTGTTTCCATTGATCATCCTTGAGATGTTTCTACAACTTGATTGGAATCCACCTGTGGTAAATTAAATTGTTTGGACAAGATTTGGAAAGGTACACACTTGTCTATATAAGGTCCCACAGTTGACAGTGCATGTTAGAGCAAAAACCAAGCCATGAGGTCAAAGGTATTGTCCGTAGAGCTCCGAGACAGGATTGTGTCGAGGCACAGATCTGGGGAAGGGTACCAACACAATTCTGCAAACAATTGAAGGTCCCCAAGAACACAGTGGCCTCCATCAGTGTAAGAAGTTTGGAACCACCAAGTCTCTTCCTAGAGCTGGATGCCCAGCCAAACTGAGCAATCAGAGGAGAAGGGCCTTGGTCAGGGATATGACCAAGAACCCGAAGGTCACTGACAGAGCTCCAGAGTTTCTCTGTGGAGATGGAAGAACCTTCCAGAAGAACAACCATCTCTCCAGAACTCCACCAATCAGGCCTTTATGGTAGAGCGGCCAGACGGAAGCCACTCCTCAGTAAAAGGCACATGACAGCCCGCTTGGAGTTTGCCAAAAGACACCTAAATGACTCTCAGACCATGAGAAACAAGATTCTCTGGTCTGATGAAACCAAGATTGAACACTTTGGCCTGAATGTCAAGCGTTACGTTTGGAGGAAACCTGGCACCATCCCAATGGTGAAGCGTGGGGGTGGCAGCATCATGATGTGTTGGTGTTTTTCAGCGGCAGAGACTGAGAGACTAGTCAGGATCAAGGGAAAGATGAACGGAACAAAGTACTGAGAGATCCTCGATGAAAACCTTCTCCACAGCACTCAGGACCCCAGACTGGGGTGATGGTTCACCTTCCAACAGGACAATGACCCTAAGCACACAGCCTAGACACCGCAGGAGTTGCTTTGGGACAAGCCTCTGAATGTCCTTGAGTGGCCCACCCAGAGCCCGGACTTGAACCCGATCAAAAATAGCTGTGCAGCGACGCTCCCCATCCAACCTGACAGATCTTGAGAGGATCTGCAGAGAAGAATGGGAGAAGCTCCCCAAATACAGGTGTGTCAAGCTTGTAGCGTCATACCCAAGAAGACTCAAGGCTGTAATTGCTGCCAAAGGTGTTTCAACAAAAAGGGTAAAGGGTCTGAATACGTATGCAAATGTGATATTTCCGTTTCTTTTTTTACATTTGCAAAAAAAACAATAATCCTGTTTTTGTTTTGTCATTATGAGGTATTGCGTGTAGTTTGACGAGGAAAGAAAACGATTTAATCAATTTTAGAATAAGGC
This sequence comes from Oncorhynchus tshawytscha, assembly GCF_018296145.1. Lineage (NCBI taxonomy): Eukaryota > Metazoa > Chordata > Actinopteri > Salmoniformes > Salmonidae > Oncorhynchus > Oncorhynchus tshawytscha. The sequence continues at coordinate 73,568,211 of NC_056440.1, read as the reverse complement.
TATAATATAGTAATAGGTGGAATAAGTCAATGGGTCTGAATACTTTCCAAATGCACTGTATATACAAAAGTATGTTTGACACCACTTCAAATGAGTGGATTTGGCTATTTTAGCCACACCCATTGCTGACAGGTGTATAAAATCAAGCCCACAGTTTTGCAATTTCCATAGACAAACATTGGCAGTAGAATGGCCTTAATGTTGAGCTCAGTGACTTTCAACGTGGCACCGTCATTGGATGCCACCTTTCCAACAAGTTAGTTAGTCAAATGTCTGCCCTGCTAGGGCTGCCCTAGTCAACTGTAAGTGCTGTTATTGTGAAGTCGAAATGTCTAGGAGCAACAACGGCTCATCCGTGAAGTGGTAGGCCACACAAGGTCACAGAACAGGACTGCGGAGTGTTGAAGCGCGTAGCACATAAAAAGTGTTTGTCCTTGGTTGGGACACTCACTACCGAGTTCCAAACTGCCTCTGGAAGCAACGTTAGCACAAGAACTGTTCGTCAGGAGCTTCATGAAATGGGTTTCCATGGTCGAGCAGCCACACACAAGCCTAAGATCACCATGCGCAATGCCTAGCATCACCTGGAGTGGTGTAAAACTCACCGCCATTGGACTCTGGAGCAGTGGAAACGCATTCTCTGGAGTGATGAATCACACTTCACCATCTGGCAGTCCGACGGTTGAATCTGGGTTTGGCAGATGCCAGGAGAACGCTACCTACCCCAATGCATAGTGCCAACTGTAAAGTTTGGTGGAGAAGGAATAACATTCTGGGGATGTTTTTCATGGTTTGTAGTAGGCCCCTTAGTTGCATTAAAGGGAAGTCTTAACACTACAGCATACAATGAATTTCTAGATGGTTCTGTGCTTCCAACTTTGTGGCAACAGTTTGGGGAAGGCCCTTTCCTGTTTCAGCATGACAATGCCCACAAAGTGAGGTTCATACAGAAATGGTTTGTCGGTGTGGAAGAACTTGACTGGCCTGCACAGAGGACCTAAACTCAATCGGATTGAAAACCTTTGGGATGGATTGGAACGAGCTAGGCCTAATCGGCCAATATCAGTGCCTGGCCTTACTAATGCTCTTGTGGCCGAATGGAATCAAGTCTCTGCAGCAATGTCCCAACATTTAGTGGAAAGCCTTCCCAGAAGAGTGGAGGCTGTCATAGCAGCAAAGGGGGGGACCAATTCCATATTAATGCCCATGATTTTGGAGTGAGATGTTTGATGAACAGTGTCCATATACTTTTGGTCATGTAGTGTATATTCCTTTAGGTCTGGTGCAGCGGGTTTGTCGAGGTGAGACCACGGGCGCATGTTGGCGCGCACTTCACAACAGTGGCGACGGCGTGCCAAGAAAGATCCAACATAGTGAGAAAGGGAGGAGCAGAAAAAACAATTATAAAAAATCACGTGGAGAGAGACCGAGCAAGCTGATTTAAAAGCTCTGAATGTATATCGTCTATCTCTCATGAGAAGGCGAGTCTTAAAGTTCCATCAGAATGGGCAGTCTATCCTCAGACGCAGCAGGACTACAGCAGCAACGGGTCATGGAGAGGTGTCCGTAGCTTCACAAGTACGAACCAACCGTGGCTCCTCTTCTACTTATACGGGTTTTAATATGCTTTAATAACGATACTATACATCACTGACTATACTATTGCACGCTTAACGTATATTTTATTGTGTATTGCTGCCAGTTTGTATCACTTTGATTAATTAACCAATGTTGCTTAGCTGCATTCAACAAATGCGCACGGGGATTATGAGAAATACGCAGGAGCAAAGGAATAGCCTCAACCTATTCTACGACGTTCACCTGTTATTTACGTTTATTTGAACATTTTGAAAAATGTTTCCAATAGCATGACTAGTAGTTTATATGATTTAATATAATATAAGACAATGTATTTGTAAAATATGACTGAGGTTTCGGAAACATAGAAATCATTTTTGCCCATATTTTGCCTATTCCTCTCTGTGCGCTAGTGTAGCTATACAACTTTTCATAACTATTCCACTCTGTGCGCTAGTGTAGCTATACAACTTTTCACAACTATTCCTCTCTGTGCGCTAGTGTAGCTATACAACTTTTCACAACTATTCCTCTCTGTGCGCTAGTGTAGCTATACAACTTTTCATAACTATTCCACTCTGTGCGCTAGTGTAGCTATACAACTTTTCACAACTATTCCTCTCTGTGCGCTAGTGTAGCTATACAACTTTTCACAACTATTCCTCTCTGTGCGCTAGTGTAGCTATACAACTTTTCATAACTATTCCACTCTGTGCGCTAGTGTAGCTATACAACTTTTCACAACTATTCCTCTCTGTGCGCTAGTGTAGCTATACAACTTTTCATAACTATTCCTCTCTGTGCGCTAGTGTAGCTATACAACTTTTCATAACTATTCCTCTCTGTGCGCTAGTGTAGCTATACAACTTTTCATAACTATTCCTCTCTGTGCGCTAGTGTAGCTATACAACTTTTCATAACTATTCCACCTCTGCAAACTTCTGAGTGTATTTGTTTTTACCTCTCTAGCCGATGAATGCGGTGGAGTCCACTGTAGTTCGTGGAGAAAATAGTCACTTATGCAGAGTTTGCCTTTCCACGCTAGCGGGACTCCCATCGTCATCACGGTCCATCGCAGCGCGAGCATCACCTCCGCCACGGATACTTCCTCCGTGCGGTGAGAGCACAAGGCCGTCGGCGAGCTGCACACCGACACCGGAGAAAAGATGAACATCCAGGTCCTGCCAGACCACAAGCTGTCATCAGTGGCCCCGCTGAAACCCTGCAATGTGGAGAAGAAGGAGGTGGAACTGATACTGGTGAAGGACCAAAATGGGGTCCAGTATACCAGTTCGACCATCATGCCCACCCCCAGCACGCACGGCACCCCCAGCACGCACGGCACCCCCTGCACCGCCGAGGAGCTGGAGGAGAGGGAAACATGGGGAAAGAAAATAGACTTTCTCCTATCCGTCATAGGCTTCGCAGTGGACTTGGCCAATGTCTGGCGATTCCCTTACCTCTGCTACAAGAATGGAGGTGGTGAGTGAACTGTTATAACTTCTGTAAAGACTTCTGTTAAGACTTTCCCATTTTCCTTTTAACTATCCTCGTCGAGATCCAGGCTGGGTATGGCAACGCGAGACTGCTTTGGGACTAATATCACGTTTGTTTTACTGTTGTGAAATAACATTCTTCATGAGTTTATGATAACATGTGCCAATCTGTTAGTTTGTATGCTACCATACGTACCAGTCACTAGTCAGTGATTTATTTGAAATCCCCAAATAGCTTTGCGCAGGCTTTTTTGATCCAAGAGGCTTTGCTGGTAAGAGGGAAACGGAAATACCTCACTGCATAAATTCATTCAGGTCAGTGTAGTTTAAGAGGAAAACGGAAATACCTCATTGCATAAATTCATTCAGGTCAGTGTGGTTGACTCAACTGCAAATACACTCACTGTATCTGGGTGCTACTGTCTCTTACTGTAAAGGGTTGACTCATAACCCATTCACACCAGTTGCTGGCTCATAAGTGCTTTATTGCTGATGGCACATGTTAGGAAATATTTAAATACTCACAGTTGAACAGATAGCTATGCAAATATGTGAATTATGAATAACTTTATTTAAATGTGTGCGGTGTCTAACCCATTTTTCCTGCGGGCTGCATTCGGTCTTCACCGCGGTCTGGGGGGCCACACTTAAAATGTATTATATTTCCTCGCAGTCAAAATCTGCTAAGCAATTGTCCTTTAACTATTGGATTTGGAATTTTGAATGGGCTCAAGGGCCTGATCCAGCCTGCAGGCCTCGACATGTGGTCTAGACCATTAAGAGTGACAGCCTGGTCTCATAATCTAGTCTTAACATAGTAAAAATTTATCCCTGACACTCAAAATAGTATGACATGCTACTTTTGGTATGGTTACCTAAGACAGATGGTTGGGGTGGGTGGGTGTGTAATGCTAACTTCTAGCAATCAAAAGGTTGTGAGTTCAAATCTCATGACAGACAACTTTAGCTCATTTGCAACTTTTCAACTATTTGCTACTTTGCAAATACTTAGCATGTTAGCTAACCTTTCCCAAACCTTATTCCTTTTAGCTAACCTTTAACCTAACTCCTAACCTTAACCCTAACCCATAGCCTAGATAACGTTTGCCAGAAAGCTGACGTTAGCCACCTAGCCACCTAGCTAGAATTCGTAAAATATCATAAGTTCTGCAAATTCGTAACATATTGTACGTTTTGCTAATTTGTAACATATAATACGAATTGTGATTCTTAACATATACAAAATGTAATACCTCGGATTTACATACAGAATAATACAAAATGCTCTGAGACCAGGTTGAGAGCGAATAATAATGGCTTAGGCATATTTCAGTGGCTCAGTAGTGGTGGTGGAACAAGTAAGCAAATCACTTGTAATATGTGTGCTGCATTTGTTTGATAAGAAGAGTTTTAGATAACATCTGTTAGAAGTGCCAGTCAGGGTTATCACAAATCTGAAGAATGAACAACAAAGCAACGGCTAACTACAGAGATGATTGATTGCCAACAATACCCAAAACAAGTGTCCAAAACAAGATAAAACATAAAAACTGCACCTGAATATATCTATAATCGAGCCGAGTGAATGTTAAGAAACCAAAGGTCATTGTGAATTACAAAGTGACATTTTGGATTTGCCACCACAGACCTTCAGTAGCTTGTTGTAATAACAGTGTTTACTAGTGTTTACTAGTGTTTCCTGTCCCCTTTGGCAGCATCACACTTCACGTGGTGAAAATAGACATGTGTATCTTCATCTGGTGAACTGAGTGTTGCAGTGTTGTGTCCTGTGGTGCCAACTCTTCAGCTGTGGGTCATGTTCATTTGGCGCTCTCTGAAAGGCTGTAATGCAGCCCAACGCTCAGCTTTTTGTTAAAATGTTGCATACAAGATATTTTTAATTATACTAGACGAAGGGAATTTTATTCTTCCTAGAATTCACTGGAACATAAAAAGCTACCAAGCATGGACAATTCACTGTCTGTGCCTGGAGAGTCCCATGTTGATGTTTGTTTCATGTGATTTCCCTTTAGATATCATCATCAACACAAATTGCCAGGGTGAAAACACCCACAAAATGCTAAATATGTTGTCTTGGCTGGAACACAAATGCCAAAAGGTTCACGTTCAAAAACGTTGTTTTGTGGGGTTTTGTGGTGATTTCAGGTGCCTTTCTAATCCCCTACATTCTGTTCCTGGTGATTGCTGGGATGCCACTGTTCTATATGGAACTAGCCCTGGGACAGTACAATAGGGAAGGAGCTGCTACAGTCTGGAAGATCTGCCCTGTCTTTAAAGGTGAGCTGTCTCTCTCTCTCCCATCTCTGTATTCCATCTCTTCCCTGACCTCTGCCTCATCTCCCACCTCTCACCTTCTCAAGGCTCCTGGCCTCTCTTTTCTTCTCTATCTTTGAACATCTCTCTCTCTTTTCACTCACCTCTTGTCCTTTCCCTGCTCTTTTAATGTTCCTTCCCAGTGGGCACACCACATCATTTAATTTAATTTGCAACCCAGTCAAAAAGACAGCCAAAAGTTTGTTGAATTACCAATGTGTTATCAGTGACCACGTTTAAAGGTGCACAGTATTCTGGACGGTAGCTCATATCCCGCTTTAAGGTCTTATTCGGTATAAGCTGTTTACATGCACCTTTCATATTTTGTCAGTATTATGGATCCCCATTAGCTGCTGCCAAGGCAGAAACTACTCTTCCTGGGGTCCAGCAAAAATGACTTCCGTAATATAGATGATATATCCCACTCATGAGTATCCCTGTATCCATGAATAAAATGAATACTTCTAATTGAAGTTCATTTGGGTTAAATGGAATAGTAACTGAACTATGGACACTGCCTGTAGGCCTATAACCTCTCACATGTAGTGTAATATCATATTAACTCTTGCAGAATTATGCATTTCTTGCAGTGAAATTATACAACAAATGTTAATTTTGTCTCGGGAACAGTAGTTAAGAAATATTATTTCTTTCTTTCAGCATCTCTTGAGAAAATGCAAATGCTTGTGTAATGTGTTATCTTTCACACTGTTATGTAAGCAGACAGTATTTCAACCACATCAAATATGCACCCAAGACCAACTAAAGTCTTCTCTGAAACGTGTTTTGTCGTTTTCTCAGCTTTTCATGTCCTTAAAACAGGTCAAACTGATGACATTTGGACAGACAACTTTACCAGTGTTATCTAGATTACTAATGCATTAATTTTATCCATGGAATACGTTATTCTGGTGAGCACTACTTTATTTAGTCTTCTGTGGCAACAAGTTATTTTTAATTTTTTTAATTTAACATTTATTTAACTAGGCAGAAGATGTAATTAGGCAGAAGTTATGACAGAAGAGAAGCTGCATGTATCAAACTATAGTAGACAAACAAATGGCAAATGCTGGAAATTATAATTTGGACTCCCAAATTTGGGAAGTTATGAGCAGAAACATAATTTAAATTGTAGTAAATGATTTATAGTAGGCTAAATTATTATGGAAGTATTTTTGTGGATCGAACTGAGCAGGTAACCTACTTTTTGAAGTGATTAGTTTGACAATCAGATGAAAACATCATCACACAACACTCCTGATATGTGAAACTGAGCCTGACAGCACAGACCACAGAAACAACAGTAAACGGGATAGGATGTTTACATGTCACAGTATCCAGTCTTAGATCAGCCTGTCCAAGGCATCTTATCCAGGTTTCTTATTAAAAAAAAATCACATTTTTTGTCTGTCATAGTTGAAGTGTACCTATGATGAAAATTACAGGCCTCTCTCATCTTTTTAAGTGGGAGAACTTGCACAATTGGTGTCTGACTAAATACTTTTTTGCCCCACTGTATATTATGCAAGTGATCAATGCCGTTGGAGATTCCGGGCAGATTATTGTAGAAATTGTGAAGATCTCCACAGACCTGCGATCTTCAACACGTCTGCTTTATATGGTTACACATTTATAGTTACAGTGTCACCATTTGAAGGAGATCTTCTGCTTGGAAAGTTTCCTCTGTGCCACTGAGTCTGGCTTTAATTCCAATTTCGCTTGATTTCAAATTGAATCTACAAGTTAATAATGAATATGTTGGGTTCAACGGTTCCATCTCAACCAAAAATCTAAGTTATAGAATAGGACAAAATCAAATCAAATGAAACTTTAAATGCACTTTAAATAAAGTTGTATTTCATTTTGTCCTATTCTATAACTTAGATTTTTAGTTGAGATGGAGACGTTGAATCCAACATATTCATTATTAACTTGTAGATTCAATTTGAAATCAAGCTAAACTTGAAACCCTAAGCCTATTTATTGTCTATTTTTAAGTTGAATTGAAACAATAGCTGTTGATGCAAAGGCTATATAGGCCTAAATTGTATAATTTATGCTATATGTTAAACCTCTGTTAAACTTAAACCTACCCTTTGGAAATGACTTTAATAGCAACAGTAAATCTATTTAGTTTTTAAGTGGAGATCTCTCATTCTCACGATAGCACAATGGTGTCAGTGATAAAGCACGGCTTTGCTTTTTTTAAACCCTGGTTGGGAGACCAAAGAGATAGCTGTAGATAGATACATTCTCCAGTAAGAGGTGCTGCTCAGTGTGGTGTGGCTAGCTTCCAGGTTAAGCGGGCATTGTGTCCAGAAGCAGTGCGGATTGGTTGTGTTGTGTTTCAGAGGATGCATGGCTCTGTGTCCGTACGGGAGTTGCAGAGACAAGACTGTAAGTACCAATTGAATACCAGGAAATTGGGGAGAAAAGGGGTAAAAGTAAAAAAGACCATGTTAAACTGACAGTGTTAAGTTCATCTGCTGCTTGTTCTGATGGTAGAGTTATAGCACATCACATTCTGCTCAAATAATACATTGAATCAGGCGAAACAAGTGGTTGAATCCTCAAATTTCCTCAAGTTCTTTATTATTATTTGTTTTACATAATACTAGCTGGTATTCCACTGCTGTGCTCGTTTTTTCAGTAGTCTCTGCTGTCCAAGGTCTTGTGGATACACGCTGCAGAGTTTTGTTTGATATTTGTGTTCCCTCACACATACACATTTATGATTGACATTAGACAGGAGTAGCAGGATTCCACCCTCTGTAACCCTATGTAACCTACAGTATGTAACCATCTCTCTCTCTCTCTGCTCTCTGTTTCTCTCTCTGTTTCTCTCGTCCATATCCGTCCCTCCCTCCCTCAGGTGTGGGCTACACTGTGATCATCATAGCGTTGTATGTGGGTTTCTACTACAACGTCATCATAGCCTGGTCCCTGTACTACCTGTTCTCCTCTATGACCAGTGAGCTGCCCTGGCTCCATTGTGGCAACGCCTGGAACAGTCCGAACTGCACAGACCCCAAGCTACTAAACGGATCCTTCCTGGGCAATGGGACGTCTTATGCCAAGTACAAGATGACGCCTGCTGCAGAGTTCTATGAGTGAGTACAGTGGGTTCTGTCCTGTTCTATGAGTGAGTACAGTGGGTTCTGTCCTGTTCCTGTTCTATGAGTGAGTACAGTGGGTTCTGTCCTGTTCTATGAGTGAGTACAGTGGGTTCTGTCCTGTTCTATGAGTGAGTACAGTGGGTTCTGTCCTGTTCTATGAGTGAGTACACTGGGTTCTGTCCTGTTCCTGTTCTATGAGTGAGTACAGTGGGTTCTGTCCTGTTCCTGTTCTATGAGTGAGTACAGTGGGTTCTGTAATGTTCCTGTTCTATGAGTGAGTACAGTGGGTTCTGTCCTGTTCCTGTTCTATGAGTGAGTACAGTGGGTTCTGTCCTGTTCTATGAGTGAGTACAGTGGGTGCTGTCCTGTTCTATGAGTGAGTACAGTGGGTTCTGTCCTGTTCTATGAGTGAGTACAGTGGGTTCTGTCCTGTTCTATGAGCGAGTACAGTGGGTTCTGTCCTGTTCTATGAGTGAGTACAGTGGGTTCTGTCCTGTCCCTGTTCTATGAGTGAGTACAGTGGGTTCTGTCCTGTTCTATGAGTGAGTACAGTGGGTTCTGTCCTGTTCTGTAAGTGAGTACAGTGGGTCCTGTCCCTTTTCTATGAGTGAATACAGTGGATTATGTCCCTGTTCAATTAATGAATACAGTGGGTTCTGTCCTGTTCAATGAGTGAGTACAGTGGATTATGTCCCTGTTCAATGAGTGAGTACAGTGGATTATGTTCTTGTTCTATGAGTAAGTACAGTGGGTTCTGTCCTATTCCTGTTCTATGAGTGAGTACAGTGGGTTCTATCCTGTTCTGTAAGTGAGTACAGTGGGTCCTGTCCCTTTTCTATGAGTGAATACAGTGGATTATATCCCTGTTCAATTTATGAATACAGTGGGTTCTGTCCCTGTTATATGAGTGAGTACAGTGGGTCCTGTCCCTTTTCTATGAGTGAATACAGTGGATATGTCCCTGTTCAATGAATGAATACAGTGGGTTCTGTCCCTGTCCTATGAGTGAGTACAGTGGGTCCTGTCCTGTTCTATGAGTGAGTACAGTGGGTTCTGTCCCTGTTCAATGAGTGAGTACAGTGGGTTCTGTCCCTGTTCAATTAATGAATACAGTGGGTTCTGTCCCTGTTCTATGAGTGAGTACAGTGGGCTCTGTCCCTGTTCTATGAGTGAGTACAGTGGATTATGTTCTGTTCCTGTTCTATGTGTGAGTACAGTGGGTTCTGTCCTGTCCCTGTTTTATGAGTGAGTATAGTGCGTTCTGTCCCTGTTCAATGAGTGAGTACAGTGGGTTCTGTCCTGCTCTACGAGTGAGTACAGTGGATTGTGTGCCTGTTCTATGAGTGAGTACAGTGGGTTCTGTCCTGTTCCTGTTCTATGAGTGAGTACAGTGGGTTCTGTCCTGTTCCTGTTCTATGAGTGAGTACAGTGGGTTCTGTCCTGTTCCTGTTCTATGAGTGAGTACAGTGGGTTCTGTCCTGTTCTATGAGTGAGTACAGTGGGTTCTGTCCTGTTCCTGTTCTATGAGTAAGTACAGGGGGTTCTGTCCTGTTCAATGAGTGAGTACAGTGGATTATGTCCCTGTTCAATGAGTGAGTACAGTGGATTATGTTCTTGTTCTATGAGTAAGTACAGTGGGTTCTGTCCTATTCCTGTTCTATGAGTGAGTACAGTGGTTTCTGTCCTGTTCTATGAGTGAGTACACTGGGTTCTGTCCTGTTCTATGAGTGAGTACAGTGGGTTCTGTCCTGTTCTATGAGTGAGTACAGTGGGTTCTGTCCTGTCCCTGTTCTATGAGTGAGTACAGTGGGTTCTGTCCTGTTCTATGAGTGAGTACAGTGGGTTCTGTCCTGTTCCTGTTCTATGAGTAAGTACAGGGGGTTCTGTCCCTGTTCTATGAGTGAGTACAGTGGGTTCTGTCCCTGTTCAATGAGTGAGTACAGTGGGTTCTGTCCCTGTTCAATTAATGAATACAGTGGGTTCTGTCCCTGTTATATGAGTGAGTACAGTGGGTCCTGTCCCTTTTCTATGAGTGAATACAGTGGATATGTCCCTGTTCAATGAATGAATACAGTGGGTTCTGTCCCTGTCCTATGAGTGAGTACAGTGGGTCCTATCCTTTTCTATGAGTGAGAACAGTGGGTTCTGTCCCTGTTCAATGAGTGAGTACAGTGGGTTCTGTCCCTGTTCTATGAGTGAGTACAGGGGATTATGTTCCCGTTCAATGAGTGAGTACAGTAGATTATGTCCCTGTTCTATGTGTGAGTACAGGGGATTATGTTCCCGTTCAATGAGTGAGTACAGTAGATTATGTCCCTGTTCCATGAGTGAGTACAGTGGATTATGTCCCTGTTCTATGAGTGAGTACAGTAGATTATGTCCCTGTTCTATGAGTGAGTACAGTGGGTTATGTTCTGTTCCCGTTCAATGAGTGAGTACAGTAGATTATGTCCCTGTTCTATGAGTGAGTGCAGTAGATTATGTCCCTGTTCTATGAGTGAGTACAGTAGATTATGTCCATGTTCTATGAGTGAGTACAGTAGATTATGTCCCTGTTCTATGAGTGAGTACAGTGGGTTATGTTCTGTTCCTGTTCTATGTGTGAGTACAGTGGGTTCTGTCCCTGTTCAATGAGTGAGTACAGTGGGTTCTGTTCTGTTCTATGAGTGAGTACAGGGGATTATGTTCCTGTTCAATGAGTGAGTACAGTGGATTATGACCCTGTTCTATGAGTGAGTACAGTGGATTATGCCCCTGTTCTATGAGTGAGTACAGTGGGTTATGTTCTGTTCCTGTTCTATGTGTGATTACAGTGGGTTCTGTCCTGTTCTGTAAGTGAGTACAGTGGGTCCTGTCCCTTTTCTATGAGTGAATACAGTGGATTATGTCCCTGTTCAATTAATGAATACAGTGGGTTCTGTCCTGTTCAATGAGTGAGTACAGTGGATTATGTTCTTGTTCTATGAGTAAGTACAGTGGGTTCTGTCCTATTCCTGTTCTATGAGTGAGTACAGTGGGTTCTGTCCTGTTCTGTATGTGAGTACAGTGGGTCCTGTCCCTTTTCTATGAGTGAATACAGTGGATTATGTCCCTGTTCAATTAATGAATACAGTGGGTTCTGTCCCTGTTCTATGAGTGAGTACAGTGGGTTCTGTCCCTATTCAATGAGTGAGTACAGTGGGTTCTGTCCCTGTTCAATTAATGAATACAGTGGGTTCTGTCCCTGTTCTATGAGTGAGTACAGTGGGTTCTGTCCCTGTTCTATGAGTGAGTACAGTGGGTTCTGTCCCCGTTCAATGAGTGAGTACAGTGGATTATGTCCATGTTCTATGAGTGAGTACAGGGGATTATGTTCCCGTTCAATGAGTGAGTACAGTATATTATGTCCCTGTTCTATGAGTGAGTACAGTGGGTTATGTTCTGTTCCCGTTCAATGAGTGAGTACAGTAGATTATGTCCCTGTTCTATGAGTGAGTACAGTAGATTATGTCCCTGTTCTATGAGTGAGTACAGTGGGTTATGTTCTGTTCCTGTTCTATGTGTGAGTACAGTGGTTTCTGTCCCTGTTCAATGAGTGAGTACAGTGGGTTCTGTTCTGTTCAATGAGTGAGTACAGGGGATTATGTTCCTGTTCAATGAGTGAGTACAGTGGATTATGACCCTGTTCTATGAGTGAGTACGTTGGATTTTGTCCCTGTTCAGTTCATGAATATAGTGGGTTCTGTCCCTGTTCTATGAGTGAGTACAGTGGATTATGTCCTGTTCTATGAGTGAGTACAGTGGGTTCTGTCCCTGTTCTATGAGTGAGTACAGAGGGTTCTGTCCCTGTTCTATGAGTGAGTACAGTGGATTATGTCCTGTTCTATGAGTGAGTACAGTGCATTCTGTTCCTGTTCTATGAGTCAGTACAGTGGGTCCTGCCCTTTTCTATGAGTGAGTACAGTGGGTTCTGTCCAGTTCTATGAGTGAGTACAGTGGATTATGACCCTGTTCTATGAGTGAGTACAGTGGATTATGCCCTGTTCTATGAGTGAGTACAGTGGGTTATGTTCTGTTCCTGTTCTATGTGTGATTACAGTGGGTTCTGTCCTGTTCTGTAAGTGAGTACAGTGGGTCCTGTCCCTTTTCTATGAGTGAATACAGTGGATTATGTCCCTGTTCAATTAATGAATACAGTGGGTTCTGTCCTGTTCAATGAGTGAGTACAGTGGATTATGTTCTTGTTCTATGAGTAAGTACAGTGGGTTCTGTCCTATTCCTGTTCTATGAGTGAGTACAGTGGGTTCTGTCCTGTTCTGTATGTGAGTACAGTGGGTCCTGTCCCTTTTCTATGAGTGAATACAGTGGATTATGTCCCTGTTCAATTAATGAATACAGTGGGTTCTGTCCCTGTTCTATGAGTGAGTACAGTGGGTTCTGTCCCTATTCAATGAGTGAGTACAGTGGGTTCTGTCCCTGTTCAATTAATGAATACAGTGGGTTCTGTCCCTGTTCTATGAGTGAGTACAGTGGGTTCTGTCCCTGTTCTATGAGTGAGTACAGTGGGTTCTGTCCCCGTTCAATGAGTGAGTACAGTGGATTATGTCCATGTTCTATGAGTGAGTACAGGGGATTATGTTCCCGTTCAATGAGTGAGTACAGTATATTATGTCCCTGTTCTATGAGTGAGTACAGTGGGTTATGTTCTGTTCCCGTTCAATGAGTGAGTACAGTAGATTATGTCCCTGTTCTATGAGTGAGTACAGTAGATTATGTCCCTGTTCTATGAGTGAGTACAGTGGGTTATGTTCTGTTCCTGTTCTATGTGTGAGTACAGTGGTTTCTGTCCCTGTTCAATGAGTGAGTACAGTGGGTTCTGTTCTGTTCAATGAGTGAGTACAGGGGATTATGTTCCTGTTCAATGAGTGAGTACAGTGGATTATGACCCTGTTCTATGAGTGAGTACGTTGGATTTTGTCCCTGTTCAGTTCATGAATATAGTGGGTTCTGTCCCTGTTCTATGAGTGAGTACAGTGGATTATGTCCTGTTCTATGAGTGAGTACAGTGGGTTCTGTCCCTGTTCTATGAGTGAGTACAGAGGGTTCTGTCCCTGTTCTATGAGTGAGTACAGTGGATTATGTCCTGTTCTATGAGTGAGTACAGTGCATTCTGTTCCTGTTCTATGAGTCAGTACAGTGGGTCCTGCCCTTTTCTATGAGTGAGTACAGTGGGTTCTGTCCAGTTCTATGAGTGAGTACAGTGGATTATGTCCCTGTTCAATGAGTAAGTACAGTGGATTATGTCCCTGTTCAATGAGTGAGTACAGTGGATTATGTTCCTCTTCAATGAGTGAGTACAGTAGATTATGTCCCTGTTCTATGAGTGAGTACAGTGGGTTATGTTCTGTTCCTGTTCTATGTGTGAGTACAGTGGGTCCTGTCCTGTTCTTGACCTGTGCCTCTGATGTGTGTCTTGAGTCTGACCTTCCTCTGTGCTGACCTACATTGCCAAATATGAATTGTGTAAATTCAAGTATTTTCATGAGAGACTAAATGTGTTAGAAGTAGGCTTAACCTTTTTGATGCTTGGTTATTTAGTCTGGCCACTGTGGAAATGGTACACTTAAGCATTTCATAAACAAGAAATATGTATTATTAATGGTGTGTACAGTATGGCAGGTCTTCATAAATCAATATTTAGTTAGTGTACATCAGTGAATGGACAGCAAACTGCACACACTCACTCTTATCACCTGCCATGAAACCCCTGCTAACTCACTCTGCATCTTACCAAGACTGACCAGTATGAAGTCTAAAGTCCTGGAGTGGCTTGAGGAATAGATAAGCCTTGGACTTCTGCAGAGTCATAGTGTGTCTTTATGCTTCTGGGCCCTTGTCTCATTGAAGAGTGACTTTTACCATTCAGTAGATTCTGATGACGTGGCTCAATCTGCTTACATGCTGAGCAGAACGTGTTCAGGCAACAAAGGCCTTTACTAAGCAGTGAATCTAAATTGAAAGTGTTTTTATTGACTATTATTGCATCTCTGCATGGTACCAGTGTATATTGCACTTCATTTTAGGTTAGCAAAATTCTTGGAACTTTCAATAAATTCCCCGGTTTTCCAGAAATCCTGGTTGGAGGATTTCCTGCTTATTCCCTCCTGATTCCAGGAACCCATCTTTCCAGAATTTCGGGAAAACCAGAGAATTTATTGAACATTTCAGGAATTTTGCAACCCTACTCATACTCAAACAATTCCACTGTGAAGTGGGCCACTGTCATTAAAGCTTTTGTGCAGTATCCCCAAAATGTCTGAAGCCATCCTCCCATATACCGATTGCTCTACAGAAAGGCATATAAAAAAAGCTTAGATGCTGCGTTTGAAGTTGACACGAAAAGCCCCATCCGTTTGCACTTCAAAGAATTCCTTTCCAGAGCTCTGTGTGAAGATTACTTCTGCAGCCCAAAGGAAGTCGTCTGAAATGACTGGGACATACAGCAGCATCCTTATCCTGCAGCTGATGTGCAGTACAGAGTAGAGCGCCAGGGAGGCACAAACAAAACATTCTAAGCTTGCATTCCAAACTTTACTAGTGCCCTATATAAGGAATAGTGAGCCATTTGGGACGCAGCCTAAGACTGCGTGACAGTCGGCCAATAAGAGCAGATGAAAGACCCTCTACCAGAATGCTGATTTGCATTGATGTCTCGGGTGTTTATGTAATCAACATCTCTGAATTTCCTCCAATCTCTCATCAATCCCTCTAAACTTGAATACAGTCAGTTTCCGTTGCATCATATTTTCTTTCTTCTAGCATAATATCACACTCTCATTCTTTTGACCCAGTGATGTAGTGGTAAAAAAATAGTTGGGAAAACTCTGATCGCCTTCTGTGGTGAATAAAGTTACTCTCCGTATACTTTCAATGCCTTTTTGTGCAAAAGGTGGGTAAACCGTTGGGGGGGATAAAGTTAGGTGAACAATGTTTACGTGCGTTTACCCTCCACTTAACCACTGCTTCTACCGTACTGTAATAATGATTCATAGACCTTCAATTCTTGGTAATTATAGGAAGTCAATGGAGTCAAGTTGGTTCCTTTTACAGCATATCTTCCTGCATTTTTTTACCAGAAAATGTTGTTCTTTGTGTATTCTACCACCTTCACAGACCTTGAATACTCATTGGTGTATTGACAACGGCTCTATCAAAGAGCTTTAGGTCCATACTCCCCTGAGAGCCACTATATCCCAGTATAAATGTAGTTGATTCTAGACAGGCTGAATGAAAAACACAGAGACCCAGGCAGTGGGAGCTCTAGAATAGACAGTGATTTTTCTCTGACAACACTTCTAATCTCATTGTATATTTCAGTCAGGTCTTGTGTGGGGGACATAAACCCCCTGCTCCCACAGAGCTCCAAGAACAGGAACAAGATCATCAGACCACTGCACACTCTGGGAGAGATCACAGTGACTGAGTCAACATATTTCTCTCTCTCTCCTTCTTTCCCTCATTTTATCCCTCTCCTTTTCTCCCTCTTTCTCTTTTTTTATTCTCTCTTTCTCTCTTACATTCTCTCTTTCTCTACCTCTTTCTCTCATTTTCTCTCTTTCTTTTTCTCTCTCTCTCTTACTTTCTCTTTTTCTCTCTCTTAATTTCTCTCTCTCTATCTCTTCCCCTCATGTTTTCCCTCTCTATTCTTTCTCTTTCTTTCCAACGTCAGTTTGCCTCCTTATGTAATG
This sequence comes from Oncorhynchus tshawytscha, assembly GCF_018296145.1. Taxonomy (NCBI): domain Eukaryota; kingdom Metazoa; phylum Chordata; class Actinopteri; order Salmoniformes; family Salmonidae; genus Oncorhynchus; species Oncorhynchus tshawytscha. Next base: position 73,551,960 of record NC_056440.1, on the reverse strand, counting down.
AGCAGTGATCTCTGAGCGTCTGAAAGAGCTGCAGGTGTTCTTAGTTCTTAGATATGGAGATTTGATCCTCCTGTATCCCCTAGAGATGGACTGGGACAGAGGAGACATTTTCTCAAGAGATTTTAGAGATTTGAGGGCATGAGGTTAACCTGTAACATTCAACACACACACACACACTCACACTCACACACACACACACACACACACACACACACACACACACACACACACACACACACACACACACACACACACACACACACACACTCACACTCACACACACACACACAGCTTACTTTTCCTTTGCTGCTGCATTGCTCTGGTTCTCACACCAGTCCACATTGATGTGTTGCTGTGTGATGTATTGCTGTCCTCTCCTCAACTGACTGAGGATGTGCTAGGCCCTCATTTCCTCTCCTATTAGGCCTTTATTATTGGTTTCATTGATCACGGCTGCCCTGCAATCTGTGGTGCTGCAGTGCAAAGTTCCCCGGAGTATAGTCATTAGTGTCATGGCAACGTCCAGGGGCGGACACACAGCAGGTGTCAGTTACAATGCTATCACAGGGGCTCAACATAGCTATCAACACCTAATGACAGACTAGGACTCTCAGAAACCAAGCTGAGCTACCAAGAGGCTGGGTAAATATATACCTTCTGTGTTGATGGTGCTGATGGGTTGTCTCAGCTTATATCAATAAAGGTCAATCAGTCATGTAAGTTTATACAGTTTGAGTACAGATCAGTTTGTTATATTAATTAGAGAATGCCATCAATAATATTATGCGCAGTCAATGTAATGAAATATCCTAATATTTTGAGGACACTGCAAAATGTTCAGATATTTGAATACATTAACTTTGCGTAATATTATTGATGACATTCTCTAATTAATATAACAAACTAATCTGTTACTCAACAAATGATCTGTATTTTTCTACCTTGAAATAGTAAAATAGTGATAGTGAATTTGGATGTTTGAAGCAGGTGTTTATAATTGCAAGCATTGCTTAATTAAATGGCGAGTGCAAATCCAGTCCAAATGAAATCAACACAAATTGAGAGCCATTTTATTCTATTAGCAGCTCAGATGATCCATTAAATAGCTATTAGATTATCAACAGGTTAGAACTCAGAACACCTCCGTTGGAAGTCTCACACAACCTTTATCGCTCTTACAGTTTTTTTCAATTGCTAAACGACAGTGGGCACAACTGGAGTCACATGTGAAAAACTCTAACTACAGTCTGTACTACCAACAGTCACCTGAGCTAAACAGTTCACATCACCTGCAAAACTCATTCCAAGCAACACAACTCTTAACACATGGCTCAAAACACGCTCAGTGCAGCCAAACACTATGCACAACCCTCACTGAGATAACACACACTGTCACTCAGAACACACTGAGAGTAAAAACACTAGCATCAAACACCAATACAGAAAATACAAACTTTTCATCTTTACAGTTTGAACAATTTCAGTGACTTCATACAAAGTAATATTTTCTTCAAAGAAAAGAGTGACATTCTTTCACATGATTTATTAAATTTTTTAGAACATAACAATTCTTTAAGGTAAATGAAAATTAGCAGTTTGCTTCAAAAGTCTGTAGTAATTTACGGAATTACAGTAATGAGAAAAAAAAGGTAGAAACTAAAAGTACATACTGTAATTCGAACAAATAATTGAGGGGCTAATCCTGCCTCTCTCTAGCATCAGGCCACAGGTTTTCTTCAACATCACATCTAATGTTTTCTCTTGCCATGCACCTGGGGAAGAACCTTCTGGAGTGCCTTATCCATCCCTGGCAGTCCTCTGGACTCGTGTCCTCACATCCGGCACGCATGGCTTCCAAAAGAGACATTTGGTCATGTGGGTGGTGACCAAACACTTTCCACCTCCAGGCAGAGAAAAACTCCTCTATTGGGTTGAGGAAGGGTGAATATGCAGGCAGGTACAAAACCATAAATCTGTGATGTGCTGCAAACCAATCTGTGACAGCTGCAGAGTGGTGAAAAGCAACGTTATCGCAAACTATGACAAAAACTTGGGGGTTTCTTACTGGCTCCCCTGTTCTGCTGGCACTAGCTGAGCATAGAGCTGTTCTAGGAAAGCTATAAGCCTTTCTGTGTTGTATGGGCCAATGAGTGGTGTGTTGAGAAGCAAACCATCATTGGCCATTGCAGCACACATGGTGATATTTCCCCCCCTTTGGCCTGGAACCTCCACAGTTGCCCTTTGACCTATAACATTCCTTCCTCTGCGCCGTGTTTTGGCAAGGTTAAATCCAGCTTAATCGATAAATACAAATGAATGTGGTCTTTCCAGTGCTTCTACCTCCATTACTCTCTGAAAAACAGTAAGTGCACAGTTTTACTGTAGAAATGCTAGTGTTTTTTTTTTACTGTAAATATTTTGTATAGCTGTGTACGTAACCTCAGACGTCTTACCTTCTGTTCACCTGATTTAGAATTCCTCACAATCAAATGTAGACCGCATTATCTACCAAGATAATTATTTTCGATTATAATCACAGCCGTATATATTCCCCCCCAAGCAGACACATCGATGGCTCTGAACGAACTTTATTTGACTCTTTGCAAACTGGAATCTCTACATCCTGAGGCTGCATTCATTGTAGCTGGGGATTTTAACAAGGCTAATCTGAAAACAAGACTCCCTAAATTGTATCAGCATATCGATTGCGCAACTAGGGCTGAAAAAACCTTGGATCATTGTTACTCTAACTTCCGCGACGCATATAAGGCCCTGCCCCGCCCTCCTTTCGGAAAAGCTGACCACGACTCCATTTTGCTGATCCCTGCCTACAGACAGAAACTAAAACAAGAAGCTCCCACGCTGAGGTCTGTCCAACGCTGGTCCGACCAAGCTGATTCCACACTCCAAGACTGCTTCCATCACGTGGACTGGGATATGTTTCGTATTGCGTCAGATAACAACATTGACGAATACGCTGATTCGGTGTGCGAGTTCATTAGAACGTGCGTTGAAGATGTCGTTCCCATAGCAACGATTAAAACATTCCCTAACCAGAAACCGTGGATTGATGGCAGCATTCGCATGAAACTGAAAGCGCGAACCACTGCTTTTAATCAGGGCAAGGTGACTGGTAACATGACCAAATACAAACAGTGCAGCTATTCCCTCCGCAAGGCTATCAAACAAGCTAAACGTCAGTATAGAGACAAAGTAGAATCTCAATGCAACGGCTCAGACGCAAGAGGTATGTGGCAGGGTCTACAGTCAATCACGGACTACAAGAAGAAAACCAGCCCAGTCACGGACCAGGATGTCTTGCTCCCAGGCAGACTAAATAACTTTTTTGCCCGCTTTGAGGACAATACAGTGCCACTGACACGGCCTGCAACGAAAACATGCAAACTCTCCTTCACTGCAGCCGAAGTGAGTAAAACATTTAAACGTGTTAACCCTCGCAAGGCTGCAGGCCCAGACGGCATCCCCAGCCGCACCCTCAGAGCATGCGCAGACCAGCTGGCCAGTGTGTTCACGGACATATTCAATCAATCCTTATACCAGTCTGCTGTTCCCACATGCTTCAAGAGGGCCACCATTGTTCCTGTTCCCAAGAAAGCTAAGGTAACTGAGCTAAACGACTACCGCCCGTAGCACTCAATTCCGTCATCATGAAGTGCTTTGAGAGACTAGTCAAGGACCATATCACCTCCACCCTACCTGACACCCTAGACCCACTCCAATTTGCTTATAGGTCCACAGACGATGCAATCTCAACCACACTGCACACTGCCCTAACCCATCTGGACAAGAGGAATACCTATGTGAGAATGCTGTTCATCGACTACAGCTCGGCATTCAACACCATAGTACCCTCCAAGCTCGTCATCCAGCTCGAGACCCTGGGTCTCGACCCCGCCCTGTGCAACTGGGTACTGGACTTCCTGACGGGCCGCCCCCAGGTGGTGAGGGTAGGCAACAACATCTCCACCCCGCTGATCCTCAACACTGGGGCCCCACAAGGGTGCGTTCTGAGCCCTCTCCTGTACTCCCTGTTCACCCACGACTGCGTGGCCACGCACGCCTCCAACTCAATCATCAAGTTTGCGGACGACACAACAGTGGTAGGCTTGATTACCAACAATGACGAGACGGCCTACAGGGAGGAGGTGAGGGCCCTCGGAGTGTGGTGTCAGGAAAATAACCTCACACTCAACGTCAACAAAACTAAGGAGATGATTGTGGACCTCAGGAAACAGCAGAGGGAACACCCCCCTATCCACATCGATGGAACAGTAGTGGAGAGGGTAGTAAGTTTTAAGTTCCTCGGCATACACATCACAGACAAACTGAATTGGTCCACTCACACAGACAGCATCGTGAAGAAGGCGCAGCAGTGCCTCTTCAACCTCAGGAGGCTGAAGAAATTCGGCTTGTCACCAAAAGCACTCACAAACTTCTACAGATGCACAATCGAGAGCATCCTGGCGGGCTGTATCACCGCCTGGTACGGCAACTGCTCCGCCCACAACCGTAAGGCTCTCCAGAGGGTAGTGAGGTCTGCACAACGCATCACCGGGGCAAACTACCTGCCCTCCAGGACACCTACACCACCCGATGTTACAGAAAGGCCATAAAGATCATCAAGGACAACAACCACCCGAGCCACTGCCTGTTCACCCCGCTATCATCCAGAAGGCGAGGTCAGTACAGGTGCATCAAAGCTGGGACCGAGAGACTGAAAAACAGCTTCTATCTCAAGGCCATCAGACTGTTAAACAGCCACCACTAACATTGAGTGGCTGCTGCCAACACACTGACTCAACTCCAGCCACTTTAATAATGGGAATTGATGGGAAATGATGTAAAATATATCACTAGCCACTTTAAACAATGCTACCTAATATAATGTTTACATACCCTACATTATTCATCTCATATGTATACGTATATACTGTACTCTATATCATCTACTGCATCCTTATGTAATACATGTATCACTAGCCACTTTAACTATGCCACTTTGTTCACATACTCATCTCATATGTATATACTGTACTCGATACCATCTACTGTATCTTGCCTAAGCTGCTCTGTACCATCACTCATTCATATATCTTTATGTACATATTCTTTATCCCCTTACACTGTGTATAAGACAGTAGTTTTGGAATTGTTAGTTAGATTACTTGTTGGATTATTACTGCATTGTCGGAACTAGAAGCACAAGCATTTCGCTACACTCGCATTAACATCTGCTAACCATGTGTATGTGACAAATAAAATTTTATTTTATTTGATTTGGACATATTGGTATCTTTGCTCTTTTACCCGTTCACTGTTTCTCTCGAACGGTACAGTGTATAACTGTTTCATTGTAACTTGGTGTTTCTTTAGGACTTGAGCAATAGTTGTTGTGCTGATAGAATTAACATTTTAAAATATATCATTATCAGCCAGCACTCTATCATGAATCTCCCGCAGTTTTATTGCATTGTTGACAACAACCATGTCAACAATAGTGTTTTCCTGCGCATCTGAAAATATTTTTCCTCTTCCCCCTGTTGGGGGCAGCCTTTGGGTCCTGTTGTAAAAATATATTTTACAGTCAAACTTACTGTAATATATATCTGTGTAAATATTCTATAATTGCAATACAAAATAGATTCCTGTAATGTTTTCATTTACTGTAAGGATGTAACTCTCACCTGTTTGCATGATGGAAAATTCGCATTACAGATGCCACTGTGGATCTTTGCAGATTGGGTTGCACCCTCAACCCTGCCTCTCTCAATGAGAGACCATGGTTCACGACATGGTCTATACGTGTAGCCCTTATTTCATCTGAAATAATAGCTCTTTGTCTTCTTTGTCTTCCTCCACGCATCTGCCCTCTCCCTGCCACCCTTCTCCCTCCACGAACCCATCTTCCTTGTTCCATTTCCAAAATGAGTCTTTCTGAGCTCTACCTATATATACTGAAATATGTGTGTGTGTTCACTAACAAGTCTAAAACAAGACACCTGCTTAGCCTTTCAGCTGAAATTGCAATCAGCAGTGTTTGAAAGGCACAAGGCTGAAATCTATTCCGTTTTGAATGTGTGGTTCACAGTTTTGACAGCAGTGTGTTAGCATTTGAACAAAGTGCTGTAAATCCACAGTGTTGTGCAGGTTGTGGTTAAAGTCATGGGATAAGTGTGTAGAGTTTTGAAAACTGTGTTCAAGCAATGAAAAACGAACTAGAGTTTGGTCCACATGAACTGCTGCTGTGCAGACTGTAGTTAGAGTTTTGCACATGTGACTCCAGTTGTGTCCACTGTCGTTTAGCAATCGAAAAAAACTGTAATTGAACAAGTCCACTGCTGGGAGATCAATAGCTCATGTGTTCCAAGTCTAGACATTGTGAACACTCACAGGGGATCTGAAACATACATCATGACCCTCTCAGACTTCTCTTTCTAATGCCTTGGATAAAATGCCTTTTTAATGATACACAAGACAATAAGAAAACAGATTTATTTTGAATCAAATATCAAATATTTAACTTCTTTATCGTTGTCCTCTTTATCAAAGTACCAGAATTGCCATGCACTGAAATCACTTTAAATCAAATATCCAACCAAATACTCCCCCCAACCAAATTCTCCCCCCAACCAAATTCTCCCTCATCCAAATACTCCCCCAACCAAATTCTCCCTCATCCAAATACTCCCCCATCCAAATACTCCCCCAGCCAAATTCTCCCTCATCCAAATACTCCCCCAACCAAATTCTCTCTCATCCAAATACTCCCCCAACCAAATACTCCCTCATCCAAATTCTCCCTCATCCAAATACTCCCCCAACCAAATACTCCCCCAACCAAATACTCCTCCTCAAACAAATACTCCTTCCCAACCAAATAATCCTCCCACACCAAATACTGCATCAACCAAATACTCCTCCCCAACCAAATAATCCTCCCCAACCAAATACTGCATCAACCAAATACTCCTCCCCAACCAAATAATCCTCCCCAACCAAATACTGCATCAACCAAATACTCCTCCCCAACCAAATAATCCTCCCCAACCAAATACTGCATCAACCAAATACTCCTCCCCAACCAAATAATCCTCCCCAACCAAATACTCTCTCCAAACGTACTGTAGACACTTTCTACCCCTCTGCCCCTAACATATTGCTTTTGTCAGTTCCAGGAAGCATTGACCCCATATTAGCCCTAACCTGATTTGGCCCTTTCCCCATACCTCCAAATGATTTCTCATTCACTGAGTAATGAGAATGTGTGTAAACTAGAAATGCTTTTAGCCCATCGTTGCTGTGATGTGCCAAGTTTTTTTTAAGCACACCCCGTTGTTCACTGAGAGTGTTAGTGGCTTTGTGTCGGGCCGCTCATTGGGATGGTTGCAAATGACCAATCACAATGAGGGATCACCATGTGAACTCTAGCAAGCTTCAGACAACCGTTTTGAATGTGACTGTAGCCTATCAAATGTTGCAATGGTAAAACGTTTGATATAATTTTTGCATGTGTGTGTGAATCCTCTCATAAATCTATTCCTACATCTGTGGTAGGTTATCAATCACACAGTTACATGGAGTTAAGTTGGGCGTGATTTCTAGAATGTAATATAATGTGGACGAGGGGAGCCTGTAGACCACTGGATGGGAAAGAGAGTGATTGAGTGATTGAGCAGAGGCTGAAGGAACTGGGCTGACCTGGGTCAGTAATTATGAACACATGGGGCTCTAAAAAGTGGTGAGGTAAGAGGATGGCCAAAAGCCTAGCTTCCTCAGGAGACTGCTGCTTTAGACATGTCTCCCCTCTGACTCTAGCTGTCTCCCTGCTTTAGACATGTCTCCCCCTCTGACTCTAGCTGTCTCCCTGCTTTAGACATGTCTCCCCCTCTGACTCTAGCTGTCTCCCTGCTTTAGACATGTCTCCCCCTCTGACTCTAGCTGTCTCCCTGCTTTAGACATGTCTCCCCCTCTGACTCTAGCTGTCTCCCTGCTTTAGACATGTCTCCCCTCTGACTCTAGCTGTCTCCCTGCTTTAGACATGTCTCCCCCTCTGACTATAGCTGTCTCCCTGCTTTAGACATGTTTCTCCCCTCTGACTCTAGCTGTCTCCCTGCTTTAGACATGTTTCTCTCCCTCTGACTCTAGCTGTCTCCCTGCTTTAGACATGTCTCCCCCTCTGACTCTAGCTGTCTCCCTGCTTTAGACATGTTTCTCTCCCTCTGACTCTAGCTGTCTCCCTGCTTTAGGCATGTCTCCCCCTCTGACTCTAGCTGTCTCCCTGCTTTAGACATGTTTCTATCCCTCTGACTCTAGCTGTCTCCCTGCTTTAGACATGTATCTATCACTCTGACTCTAGCTGTCTCCCTGCTTTAGACATGTTTCTATCCCTCTGACTCTAGTTGGCTCCCTAGTTAGTTTTATTATGTTAACATGTGTTTGTAAACCATGGCAGTTCAATTAGTGTTAAAGGTGAGTCACGTGGCAGGGTGGCTCACTCGGCGCTTTGCATGGTAGAGGCTAATCCCTAAAAGTCAGTGGTCAGGGCACAGGTCAACATGAACACTTGTTAGGTTATGACCTGTCTACCCCAGAGATGCCCATAGTTCTCAAGGTCAAATGCTTAAATCTTAAATCCAGCACAAATATGTCTCCATATAGCACATTAACCTAGCTATTGGCCAATTACCTAGACACTGAGAGAAGTAACCAGTCATGTTTGTTGATGTATGACCAGGGTAAAGGTATGTGATAGAAGCTTGGCACATCTAGTCCAACAGTCCGATATATCCTCAGGCTGGACGTTGGTCTTAGTAGGAATATCCCAGTGGTCCTTGCTTGGTCAGTTCAACAATGATCTGTATTTAAATCAGTAGACATGCTATACACATCCTGTGTGAACGTTGAAACATTAGATTATAACACGTTTCATCAATAACAGATGGTTTATATAGATTACCTCCGTTACATGCTAAAATAGCTGCGTTTGATGTAGTGTCAGGGATAGCTTGACTTGATGGAAAGGGAAAGGAAAGGAAAGGGTGGATACCTAGTCAGTTGTACAACTGAATGCCTTCAACTGAAATGTGTCCTCCGCATTTAACTCAGAGAGGTGTTGGGGGCTGCCTTTATCGACATACACTTTTCAGCGCCCGGGGAACAGTGGGTTAACTGCCTTGCTCAGAGGCAGAATGACAGCTTTTTACCTTGTCAGCTCAGGGATTTGATCCAGCAACCTGATACACTCTTAGAAATAAAAGTGCTATCTAGAACCTTAAATGTTTCTTCGGCTGTCCCCATAGGATAACCCTTTGAAGAACCCTTTTTAATTGCAGGTTCCATATAGAACCTTTTCTATAGAGGGTTCTACATGGAACCAAGAAGGGTTCTACCTGGAACCAAAAAGAGTTCTCCTATAGGGTCAAATAGCCCAAATAGCCCTTAAAAAAGGGCTATTTGCATTTTTAGATGATTGACTTCACTGTCACTCGATTGATGAAGTGCTCAATTAAACAGTTTTTTTAGGAAATTGCTTGAACAATTACATAAGAGATAATTAGCTTTTATTTAATCAATCTCACTTTCCATCAGTTCCACTTGCATGGTTCTGGGTATTTGTAGTAAGTAGTGATCCTGCTTGGTGTGTCTACTTAAAGTCAAGTCAGACGTTTACCTCATTCTGGAGAACATGCTATACATGTCTGGGAAAATGGCCCAAAGAGATTCATACTAGTCAATAATATTTGATAAAGCAAACAGTATTGCTTGAAATTTTCCTGGAAGACATTGTTTTCCTTCTTTTTTTAAATGGCATATTGTTCATATCACTACCATATTAAATGTGTGTCTCTGTTGTGTATATATGCTTCTTAAAGAACATTTTAGCCCCGAATTTGTAAAAGAGGCCTTAGGGATTGATATACTTTGGCCAAATAGCTTCAGATCACTGATGTGTTGACCATTTCAGGGAAAACAGATAAGAGTTTGGCTCTAGAATAATGTTTGAGAACATTTATGGTTAGTGTGATATCAGATGGACTGTACAGCCTGGATGCACCACAACAACCCTAGACCCCCTGCCTTATACATGACTAGTCAGAAATATCAACGTGTCTGTCTCTTGTTTCGTTCTGTCTTTCTTAGACAGCCTCCTCTCCTCTCCTCTCCTCTCCTCTCCTCTCCTCTCCTCTCTCTCCTCTCTCCTCTCTCTCTCCTCTCCTCTCCTCTCCTCTCCCTCTCCTCTCCTCTCCTCTCCTCTCCTCCCCTCCCCTCCCCTCCCCTCCCCTCTCTCTCCTCTCCTCTCCTCTCCTCTCCCTCACCTCACCTCACCTCACCTCACCTCACCTCTGCCCTCTTGTTCTCTCTTCACCTGGTGAAGTGGAACATGATTTTGAACATGTTTTCTAACAGCTTTAAATGTATTATCATCAGGATATAAATCACGTTGGTTAGACATATTTAGGACTGGGCTGTCTGATCTGACAGTCCCCTTGTCCTTGATGTCTAGTCGGGACAGACAGTTGGCTTGTTCCTGTGTCTTCTCTTCTGGCTTGCCAGGCGGTGGGTTGTGTAACCATCCTGGGGCATCAGATCCACATGTAATTTCATAGCTACACTTATCAGCATAATCACAGAGAGAGGCTGCCCGCCGGATCAAATCGCCTCGCTAGCCTACCGGTCAAACAGACAGAGAGGAGGAATCAGAAACAGGTCATGAAGTTAAAGAATGGATTGTTTTGATGTGCAGCTCTAAGACAGCTGTTTCTCTGATGAATAGGATGGGTGTTATTTTGATTTATTTGATTTAACCTTTATTTAACTAGGCAAGTGAACATAGTATTAGGGAAAGGGGGATACCTAGTCAGTTAAGAACAAATTCTTATTTACAATGGCGGCCTACAGGGCTGGGATTACAAATACAAATATAGGACAAAACACACATCACGACAAGAGAGACACCACAACACTACATGAAGAGACCTAAGACAACAACATAGCATGGCAGCAACACAGGACAACAACTTTGAGCGCTTCAGAAAGAGACAGCAGACAAAACATCAGGTCTTGGAGAGACAGAGGAGACCCTAAAGATCATGTTGTCTTGGATATGAGCTTCGTGGTGAGCATAATTCTGGCCTGGCTCTTTGTTGTCGGCTCCACGGCGTCCCACATCTCTCTCCCCAATGGTGGTGAGCCCTCGGCTGGGCTGTAACACTGAGCCTCAGGCCTGTTTCTAAGACTGGAAGATAAAGAAACAAGCAGCCATCAACCCGCTCCTCAGGGAGCTATGGTTACATGGTTTTTAAACGCTGTGTTTTCAAAGCAGAAACAAACCATCTGTCATCTCGATGTAAACTTCAATTGTTTTAGGGCACCCTCTGCGATTAGAATGAGATCAGATGTCCCATAATACTGTCCACTTGTGATGACTCACGTTTACTCCTTTCTCCTTACTCAGTGTAGAAGAAGAGGGGAAAAAACACATGGCCGTTCTCATTAGAGGTCAATATTGGTCAATACCGTTGATCATTTAAACACTAAGACCTCTGACCCCTGCTTCCCTTTGAGCAAGGCAGTGTCTTTAAATGACAATCTATTCCTTTATGTAGTGCACAGCTTTTGACCAAATCCCTATGGTCCCTGGACAAAAGTAGTGCACTATAAAGGGAATTAGGGTGCCACTTGAGATGCAGAGCAGGAACGGGATGCTCCCTAATATCGCTGAGCTCGAAGTTGATCCAGACCCGCTGTCAGTCTGGTCAGTCCGGTGGGACTCAGAGCAGGTGTGGCTCAGTATGCCTGTCCTGGGAAGATCCGAGGATGATCTGGGAATGAGGAGATGGATAGCAGGAAACAATATTCATGTAAGGAAGGATGAGACATCAATTGTCTTCCTGCCATCTCCCCTCTTTTATATATGTTCTGGTAAGCACTTGAACCTTTGAGCGAGTGTTATGAGGGGAATGGCTCCCAAGAGGGTTGACAAAGTCTGCTATTAAAACCTCTAGCTGCCAAGGTCTTTGAAGGAGTGTGAGAGAGTGTGTGTGTGTGCATGAATGCGTGCTTTTGTGCATGTTAAGAGTAGAACATATTTTCTCAGGTACTCCAAACCCTGAGTCCTTCATTCTTCCCTCGGGATTCTGTTAGCGAGATGATTGAATGGATACAGAACAAATGGTGATCATAATATGTTGAGATAAAAGCTTTGAACTTTGCTTCTCATTCTTAAGTTGTTTGATTTAGTGAGCAGTAACAGTAAGCTTGTGGAATGGTTTGTTCAATGAGAAATGTATAGATGCTGTAACTGGGTTTTAACACCTCTAAATCAGTGGTTCTCAACTGGTTTTGCCTCAGGAACCAAATTGAACCAGGTTGTCTCTGTCGCGACCCAATATTCACATGGTGAAAAAGAATCGCCAAAATACAATCTGAAAAACTATTTTTAACGCTATATTGATATTAAATGTGGCAATTATATGACAAGTGAACAACATTCCCACCTCATTCATTGTCAATAATTCAACTTTGCCCAAATTCATGTTAATAATCTCACTGGCACGAGACCACAAAATCAACCAAAATACTGCTGTTGATAGCTCCATATTGAAAATACTGTGATTGCAGAAAAATTGTTGAGATTATTTTAAAAAGTTAAGTTCATTTCTACACACTTTCTTCCTGATTGTAGTGGTTTAAGTTCAGACTAGAGTATATGGTGTGTAGATGACTGACTGTTGGGTATTGTCATAATCCTGTCTGAGAAGAGTGACTCCCCTCACTCTTCTCAGGGTCAGACAGGGACTGTTCATGTGTTGAGTCTATGCTAGCTGAGTCATAGCCTGGGTGGATCCACCATACAAACACAGCACTCTGTGGGCTGGCCAGGGAAAAGAGAACACTGTGGGCAGCCTGCAATATAGCCTCATACTGTATGTTTCCTTATAAGGCATGTCTATCTTCCTGTCTTTTTCTTTGTGTTTTATGAGGTATCTCTGCTGTGGACAGTTTGGTCATCAATCTGGTTCTAAATGAAGTTGGGTGTGTTGTTGGAGTGTGTGTGGTCTGAGTGTGTTACACATGTCATCCTCCGCACCACTTACTGTGTGTCTGTTCGTGTTCTTGCCTGTGTGTATACTGTATATGTGTGTGTGTTTGTGTGTGTGTGGTCTGAGTGTGCTACACATGTCATCCTCCACACCACTGTCTTGTTAAGTATGTGGATGCCTCCAGATTCTACACCCTTTTCCAGAAGTACACACTTTCAGACTCCCCGTCATTGATTTAAAAGCATAGGGTTGGTGTAAGCATTGGCCATTTGAAAGTGTGCAAAGGACACTACGGTAGAAGCTTGTAGAATCGGGACTCGGCCTTAGTGTGTGTGTGTTCTCCAGGCGTGGCGTACTCCACCTCCATGAGAGCAGGGGGATCCAGGACCTGGGCATGCCTCGCTGGGAGCTGGTCCTCTGTCTGGTGGCTGTGGTCTTTCTTCTCTACTTCAGTCTCTGGAAGGGCGTCAAGTCCTCTGGCAAGGTACCATACCACTTAGGACAGCACACACTCCTACTGTAATACAACACACACTCCTACTGTAATACAACACACACTCCTACTGTAATACCACACACACACAACTACTGTAATACACCACACACTCCTACTGTAATATAACACACGCTCCTACTGTAATACAACACACACTCCTACTGTAATACCACACTGCTACTGTAATATAATACACACTTCTACTGTAATAAAATACACACTCCTACTGTAGTACAACACACACTCCTACTGTAGTACAACACACACTCCTACTGTAATACAACACACACAACTACTGTAATACAACACACACTCCTACTGTAATACAACAAACACTCCTACTGTAATATAACACACACTCCTACTGTAATACCACACTGCTACTGTAATATAATACACACTTCTACTGTAATACAATGCACACTCCTACTGTAATACAACACACACTCCTACTGTAATACAACACACTGTAGTAGGCAGGTAGGCGAGCGGTTAAAAGCAATGGGCCAGTAACTGAAAGGTCACTGGTTTGAATCCCGAGCCGGCAAGATGTAAAAATAGTAGTATAGGACTTACTCCTACTGTACACAAAATGACCTGTGGTTGTGCTACACTACAGTACCTTGAGAAATAAGATCTATAAACAGTAACCTGAGTGTGACAATAACCCATCTCTGAGTTGACAGATCTAAGCCCTGTTTAGTACGGCTTGGTGCGTGAGTCTACACACATCAGAAAAATAACATCTAAACGTTGACCAAAGCTGACAGACCAGGGAGAATACAACAATTCACATGATGTCTGTATGTCATAGGACATGATCTCACAGCAATAATGAGTCATCTGTAATGTTATGTTGTCCAGGTGGTGTTTTGAACTCTACTGTTCACTCTTAGTAATAAAGGTGCTATCTAGAACAATAAGGGGTTCTTCGGCTGTCCCCATAGTATAAGCCTTTGAAGAAATGTAGGTAGAACCCTTTTGGTTCCAGGTAGACGCTCTTATCCAGAGCGGCTTACAATTAGTGCCTTCATCTTAAGATAGCTAGGTGAGACAACAACATATCACAGTCGTAGCTTGTACATTTTCCCTCAGTAAAGTAGCTATCAGCAAAATCAGTGATGGTAGGAAAAGACAGGTGCAGGCAGTCATGTATCTAATCTTCTGTGTTGTGTTGTGTCCAGGTGGTGTATTGAACACTACTGTTGTCATGTATTTAATGTTCTGTGTTGTGTTGTTGTGTTGTGTCCAGGTGGTGTATTGAACACTACTGTTGTCATGTATCTAATGTTCTGTGTTGTGTTGTTGTGTTGTGTCCAGGTGGTGTATTGAACACTACTGTTGTCATGTATTTAATGTTCTGTGTTGTGTTGTTGTGTTGTGTCCAGGTGGTGTATTGAACACTACTGTTGTCATGTATCTAATGTTCTGTGTTGTGTTGTTGTGTTGTGTCCAGGTGGTGTATTGAACACTACTGTTGTCATGTATTTAATGTTCTGTGTTGTGTTGTTGTGTTGTGTCCAGGTGGTGTATTGAACACTACTGTTGTCATGTATCTAATGTTCTGTGTTGTTGTGTTGTGTCCAGGTGGAGTATTGAACACTACTGTTGTCATGTATTTAATGTTCTGTGTTGTGTTGTTGTGTTGTGTCCAGGTGGAGTATTGAACACTACTGTTGTCATGTATCTAATGTTCTGTGTTGTGTTGTTGTGTTGTGTCCAGGTGGTGTATTGAACACTACTGTTGTCATGTATCTAATGTTCTGTGTTGTTGTGTTGTGTCCAGGTGGTGTATTGAACACTACTGTTGTCATGTATCTAATGTTCTGTGTTGTTGTGTTGTGTCCAGGTGGTGTATTGAACACTACTGTTGTCATGTATCTAATGTTCTGTGTTGTGTTGTGTCCAGGTGGTGTATTGAACACTACTGTTGTCATGTATCTAATGTTCTGTGTTGTGTTGTGTCCAGGTGGAGTATTGAACACTACTGTTGTCATGTATCTAATGTTCTGTGTTGTGTTGTTGTGTTGTGTCCAGGTGGTGTATTGAACACTACTGTTGTCATGTATCTAATGTTCTGTGTTGTTGTGTTGTGTCCAGGTGGTGTATTGAACACTACTGTTGTCATGTATCTAATGTTCTGTGTTGTTGTGTTGTGTCCAGGTGGTGTATTGAACACTACTGTTGTCATGTATCTAATGTTCTGTGTTGTGTTGTGTCCAGGTGGAGTATTGAACACTACTGTTGTCATGTATCTAATGTTCTGTGTTGTTGTGTCCAGGTGGAGTATTGAACACTACTGTTGTCATGTTGCTAATGTTCTGTGTTTTGTTGTGTTGTGCTGTGTCCAGGTGGTGTACATCACGGCCACCATGCCCTATGTGGTGCTGTTCGTCCTGCTGATCAGAGGCATCACTCTGCCAGGGGCTATGGACGGCATACGGGCCTACCTCCACATCGACTTTAAACAACTCAACGACCCCAAGGTCAGACAGGTCTTTAGCGTATAATACAGTGTGTTACTGAAATTAGGGATGCAATATTTCAAATTACTTAAAAAATTCACAGGTTCCTGGAATCAAGAGAGAATTAACTAGAAATCCGGGATCCAACGAACAAGATTTCTTAAAACCTGGGAATTTTGGAAAAGATACAAGAATTTGTAAACCCTTTTACTGAGAGACACAGCCTCAGAGAGCAGGACAGTGTTACTGCTAGAGCTCCCATAGTCATGTCCAATATGGAAATACATGTAATTAACTCATTTAGAAACCAAAACATGTGTTAGCTGTTTTTGTAAACAAAGTGGAGGGATAAAAAGATTGGATAAAAAAATCTGGGAGTTCGTGATTTTGCATAATATGCCATATTCAATATAGAACGCAGTAAATTAATGGTAAGGAGCTCTTTTTGAAAACATGGCCAAGGACTCATATCAGAGACGGGATTATTTAGAGCCAATAGTCAGTAGATAGTCAGTACTCAGGAGAGATTCTGTCAAATGTAGTGCTCTTCTCTGTATCGTATTGTAATGCCATGGGCTCTTTGAGGACAAATATTTCTTCGTTTGATTGAAGAGATAGTAAAGTGTTGGAAAGGTGGGGGGAAGGGTGCGTCAAAGGCCAGTGGGCCGGGGTCAGAGGCCGTCACGGCTGGATCACACAGGCCACGAGGACAAATCTTTGAGAGCAACACATAAAGTATCTTTCTATGTTCCTGCTGTAGGTGTGGATTGACGCTGCTACCCAGATCTTCTACTCATTGGGAGCTGGCTTTGGAGTGCTCATTGCATTTGCTAGCTACAATAAATTTGACAACAACTGTTACAGGTAAGACGTATCACTGTGTTGATATCACCGTGCTGTCCTCAGTGCTTCTCTATCATGACCTTACAAGGCTTACATGACCTCCTATAACCCATAACCAGGCAACGAGATAGAACAGATCTTGTGCTTAGTTTAGTTCTCTTTAGGTTTGTCTTTCCTGTTTTAACTGGACAGAAAGGTGATGTGTATCAGGCCAGTGGACCTTCTGGCTTGGAGCTAACAGGATAAGTGCAGGCCATGCTAGGCCAGATGATGGCTATAGCCATAGGCAGTGTTACCTTCCCTGCCATTCTGTCATCCTCTAAACCCCTCACAGAGAAACAGACATTAGACTGTGGGGTCTGCTGATCCTTGTCATCACGAATAGGTTCCTGTGAAAGTAGAGAGGTGGGTGCTGCTATCAGACCTATTCTGCTTTAATTTTTTTTTGTAGATATATGGTCTCTTTTGTATTCCAGCTGTGTTTGTGTATGTATAGGTCAGTAGGTGTCTCGCTGGCTGCAGTGGTAACAGTACAGTAATGTTTGTCCATGGACCATTGTCCACCCATTCTATAGACACATTTCCTGGCAGCATCATGAAAAGTTGCATGTGTAGGTTCGCACCAGATAATGGGCTTGTTTACATTGAAGTGAATATGACCACATCCATCTTCAGACGGAGCTCATGTATTCAGATGGTTATTATCTACAACATCACAGATGTCGTCAGAGGATTGATTACCTAGCAAACCAGCAAGGCAAGGTAAAATATCACAAATAGAGCTAGATAAAGAGAAGAATAATATACTTGTTTGAACACAGCTAATTAGCTATAGCCATCAGTCCTGTGTGTTTTTATGGGCATCACTCACTCACTGCTAAGTTTGTCAAGGTGTATAGCTATCTGCTCCAAATCGTTGTGAATTTCCCACCTAAGAAACATATGGTTCTCAGAACAGTATGTGCTAACTGGGTATCCTGCATCATTCACAGAACATTGTGGAAGGTTGTATGCAAAATTACTATAGGACTACGACGCTCTCACCAAGCTCTCGGAAACATATGGTTCTCAGAACTTTATGTGTTAGCTGGGTAGTGTTATTGTAGTGTGACACTGTACAGCCAATTGAATTTCCCACTCTTATAGATTACTTGTCCTGATCTAAACCCCCCCCCCCAAAAAAAAAACACAGCTGAAGGCCTCGTGTGCTCAGCTGGGCCATATTTGGGAGCTGAGAGGCTGAATGAGGACTTGTGAAAGTTGGCTGTTACATCCGTAGATATTCTCAAAGGACATCTGAGTGGCTAGCAGCTGGTTGTATTATTCTCCATATTGTACACAGATGGGACGGTTGGGATGTTCTCTCTGTCTGTCTGCTGACTGAACGTGGGTTAATGTCTGCTGACTGATCGTGGGTTGATGTCTGCTGACTGATCGTGGGTTGATGTCTGCTGACTGAACCTGGGTTGATGTCTGCTGACTGATCGTGGGTTGATGTTTGCTGACTGATCGTAGGTTACTGTCCACAAACAATCTTCAGGCTTTCACCTAGTTTGATTTCCAGGTGGGAGGGCCTTTAAGGCTCTCAAACAACATCCAGTCTTTAACTCTTTGAAGGGGCAATCAGCAGTTGATGCATCCATTTTTGGACATATTAATTAATGATATGCACTCATTGATTCTTGAAGAATATAACTTATAAATGCCTCATGAGCTTAGTTCAACTGTCGTACCCCATCAGAACCCAAAATATAAGCTTTGTTTTACTCCAAAGTTTGTAAACAAAGTAAATGTAAATGAACACTATATAGCCTCAAAGCATGGTTTACGCTATACATTTGATATTGTGGATGGTCAGTCCTTGAATCCATAGCTCTGTCTATGAATTTGAGACAGGTTACATTTCTCCAGCCGCATCTCACAGCTTCTTACCAAAACAGGGTTGGGGGGGGGACTCTTTGTTATGGTTTCTGTGATGTGGTGAGGTTGGACCCAGGTGCAGAGAAGAGACCAGGCGAGGAATCAGGGGTTAAGGATTAACATAAATACTTTACTGAGAAACAGTAGCCGCAGGATCACAGTACACTAGAAAACCAACAACCACTAAGTCTCAAACTCACTCAATAAACAACCGCACACGGTAAACAATTCAAGCTTCTGCAAAGGACCACAGAAAACACACCTCTTTTAACAGGGACACAATCATGAAATAATAAGACACACCTGAGTCCAATAAAAGTCTCTAGAGCGGTCTCTGCTGCCCTCTGGTGCCAGGAGGAACCATGACAGTACCCTCCCTCTAGCAGTGGCTCCAGCTGCGGAGCCATGACAACCACCACGTAGTTGTTTGAAGTCTCTAACAAGACCCGGATCCAGGATGTCCAGGCACCCACGCCCGCTCCTCGATACCGTAGCCCTCCCAGTCCACCAGGTACTACAGGGCAGAGTTGGGACCAAGTCATTGTTTTACAAGTCACAAGTAAGTCTCAAGTCTTAGCACTCAAGTCGAAAGTCAAGTCCCAAGTCAAGACAGGCAAGTATCAAGTCAAGTCCTAAACTTTGAGTTTCGAGTCCTAAACAAGTCATAATGTGCTCTTCACCAAATGTAATACCATTTCATATTTTTAACAAGAGTAATAGTTAGTATATTACATTTATGGCAAATCATGAATGCTTTTAAAAATATCTATATATTTATTACTTTCCAAATATACGTTATATTTTCATGGAAATACATGGGTAGCCATGAGAAAGACCCCCTTCCCCCATAGTGATCGACTATCGAGGATCGCTATGGGGCGCAATCGGGCGATGTAGGCTTGTACACAATTGCCCAACCTTAACACACACACACACAAACACACACACTCTCTCTGTGTGGTTACAGTAGGCTAACGTATGTCAATGGTTTTAGGAACAGCAGCAACATCAGGCAAGATTTAGGCTATCAACTGCCTAGCCTCAATACTGACAAAACTAAACTAATGGTGTTTTCTAAAGCAAGAAATAGACCTCTGAACTTTTCACCTATTACTACCTGTCAGGGCAAGGAGGTTGAGGTTGTAACCTCATATAAATATCTTGGAATTTTAATTGATGACGGCCTCTCTTTTGAATTGCATATTCAACAATTTACCAAAAAAATGAAGCTGAAATTGGGATTTTATTTTAGGAATAAGGCCTGTTTTTCTTTTGAAGCCAGAAGGAGGCTAGTATCAGCTACATTTATGCCTTTACTAGACTATGGGGATATTGTATATATGAATGCTTCCGCTCAGTGTTTGAGATCAATTGACACCCTTTACCATGGCACTTTGAGATTTATTTTAAACTGCAAAACCCTTACGCACCACTGCACTTTGTATACCAGGGTAGGCTGGCCTTCTCTAGTCACTGGTAGGCTCAGTCACTGGTATACTTTTATTTACCAAGCCATTTTGGGTTTACTACCTTTTTATTTGGGCATTTGTATTGTTCAGAAATGTGGTGGGTACTCTCTTCGTTCGCTGGACGTTATCCTGCTAACTGTTCCAAATGTCCGAACTGAATTTGGTAAAAGGGCTTTTATGTCCTCTGAGCCATCGTCTTGGAACGCCTTACAAAATGCTTTTAAACTGGAAGAACTTGTCCCGATTGGTATTTTTAATTCCCTGACCTGTCAATGTTTTTAATTTGCTGTTTTTGATTTTGTAATACTCTTGTGAATTCTACTGTTTTTACTAGATTACTTGTAATTTTTCATGTTATTTGTCTGTAATTTTTGTAATGACTTGGTGCTGCCTATCTTGGTGAGGACGCTCTTGAAAAAGAGATTGTAAATCTCAATGAGCCCTTTCTGGTTAAATAAAGGTTGAATGATTTATTTATTTTAAATGATCACGTTCCCGCACTGACTGACTGTGTGGAGGCTCATTGATTTAATGTTACGTTAGCCTACATGCTACACTATAGTAAACTTTTAAATTATATAGCTGTCTGCTATATTAGCCATGACTTACCGTTCTTTCTGCAGCTTCAAATGTCGAACAAAGTTGGAAATTGTTGTGCCTCCGTCTGTAATTTTCTTCCCGCATGTTTTGCAAGTTGCAATCCGTTTTTTGTTGATACAGCGTAGTCTTTATATCCGAAAATAATAATTTTGAGTATCATCTTTCCAAGGGCTCCATCTGAATTCACCCACCGACGTTCCTCTGCACTGCCACGCACAACCTTTTCTCAGTTGGCACAAAGTGCTGCACACTTTTAATAGCATAATATTTTATATTTGGGCTTGGGGAGGATATCAAATCAGGTCGAGTCAAAAGGCTCAAGTCCCCGGCCTCCTGGGTAGCGCAGTGGTTTAAGGCACTGCATCGCAGTGCTAGCTGTGCCACCAGACACTCTGGGTTTGAGCCCAGGCTCTGTCGCAGCCATCCACGACCGGGAGGTCCATGGGGCGACGCACAATTTGCCTAGCGTCGTCCGGGTTAGGGAGGGTTTGGCCAGTAGGGATATCCTTGTCTCATCGCGCACTAGCGACTCCTGTGGCGAGCCGGGCGCAGTGCACAATGACCAGGTCACTAGGTGCACTGTGTTTCCGCCGACACATTGGTGCGGCTGGCTTCCGGGTTGGATGCGCGCTGTGTTAAGAAGCAGTGCGGCTTGGTTGGGTTGTGTTTCTCTGGACCTTCATCTCTCCCGAGCCCGTACGGGAGTTGTAGCGATGAAACAAGACAGTAACTACTAAACAATTGGATACTATGAAATTGGGGAGAAAAAGGGGGTAAAAATAATATAATAAAACAAATACATTTTTCTTTTTAAAGGCTCAAGTCCAAGTCAAGTCACATTGGTGTTAATGTCAAAGTTGAGTTCCAAGTGATCATATTTGTGACTCGAGTCTGACTCGAGTCCAAGTCATATGACTCGAGTCCACACCTCTGCTGCAGGGTTCCTCGGACTCAACGAGCCTCCAACGGAAGCCGGACCGTGTAAGGCGGGCTGCCATCCACAAGTCGAGGGTGCAGAGGAGCAGGTGTCGGGGGAGACAATGGACTGGTCCTAACCAGCTTGAGACAGGAGACATGAAAGGACGGACAGACTCTCATGGACCTGGGAAGTTGGAGATGATAGGTGACCGGGTTGATGTGACCTCAGGATATTGAATGGTCCTATGTAGCGTGGAGCGAGCTTCCGCGATTCCAACTTTAAGGGAAGATCACAGGTGCACAGCCACACCCGTTATACCGGTCGGAGGAGTCAAAGAGGTCTTCAGTGCCGGTTTTCCCGATGTTGGTGTCAGGCAGAGGAGTGGAGCAAGGAGGATCGCGCTCTGATCCAGATGCGATGACATCGTCGCTGATGGCACCTCCGCTTCGGCCTCTTGTTCAGGAAATAGGGGACGGCGAACCTGAACTGACACTCAAATGGCGAGTTCAGCAGTGTGTTATGAGCATACTCTGCCCAGACGAGGAACTTGCTCCAGTTGCTGGTTGGCCCGCTCAGTTTTCCCATTCGACTGAGGGTGAACCCCGATGAGAGACTCAGGGAACAGAAGGCCTTACAACTTTGAACAGAAGGCCTTACAATAACATACGACAAACTGAGGCCCACTATCTGAGACTGTGTTCGGGGGAACTCCGTGTAGTCGAAAGACATGGATAATCACGAGATCAGCGGTCTCCTTCACTGAAGGCATCTTGGGTAAGGCGATGAAATGGACTGCCTTGGAGAACCGATAGACCACCACCAGGATAGTGGTAAGCCCTTGAGATGGAGTTAACCCTGTGATAAAATCTACAGACAGATGAGACTTGGGCCGACTGGGGATGGGTAGAGCTTGGAGCAACCCGGCCGGTCGCTGACGTGAAGACTTGCTTTGGGCACAGATGGAAAGGATCTCACATCCTCCATTATGTTGGGCCACCAGAATTTCCGCCTCAGAAACACCAGTGTCCGATTAACCCTTTGATGCCCAGTTCATTTAGAGGAGAGTCCCCATTGCAGTACTTGGGACCCGGGCTGATTGCCGGGGTCAGGTTCTTGGGTCTGGGCTTGTTGGACTGTGGTCTTAATACTCCATATCACAGGGGCCACAATGCGTGAGCTGGGAATGATGGGCTCGGGATCCCTCAACTCATTGGAGACATCATGAGCGACAGGGCATCTGCCTTCTGATTCTTGGATCCCGGGCTATAGGCTAGTGTAAAATCAAACCTGTTAAAAAACAGAGCCCGCCTGGCGAGTGTTCAATCTCTTGGCTTCTTGAATGGAGACCAAGTTCTTATGGTCCGTCCAGATCATGAAAGGATGAGGTGCCCTCTCCAACCAGTGTCTCCACCCCTCCACTCCACCAGCTGGGGATGTAGAGGGACGATTGAAACCTGCCTCCAGCATCTCCCAGATGTAATTGTCCATGACTGCTGCTTCAGGGGTTGAGAAGGAATACAGACGACCCCAGGGAGCCTTCATGCATGCGCCTGTCACGGTCCTGTGGTCTCAGACGTGTGTGACTCAGCTGCATGGGATCCTCCATGCTAGGCCCGGTGGCCTTGGGGTGCTCAGGAAACCGGAATGCTGGAGTGGTGTCAAAAGGGTGCTGTCTCCCCCCTTCCCGGTTGTCAAGCCTGATTGCCAAGGCTGATTGCCAGCGTTTTCAGGGACTCGAGGTCCTCTCCCAGTTCCTGAGCAGGCAGTTAATCTTTGATGGAGTTAGACAGACCCTGATGGAAAGCGGTAACCAGTGCCTCCGTATTCCACCAACTCTCGGCGGCGAGGATGCGGATCTCAATGGCCCCTTGGCGGAGGTTGAACAGTTGGCTGGCCACTTCTCATCCAGCAGATTGGGTGGTTGAAGACTCATCGCAGCTTGGCAGTGAAGGCTACTACGGATCTGCAAGAGGGTGGCTGCTGTTCCCACACCGCCATTGCCCACGCCAGGGCCTTGCCCGAGAGTAGAGTGATGATATAGGTGATCATGGCCTGATCGGTGTGGAACAAGGAGGACTGTAGTCCGAACACCGGAGTACACTGAGTGAGAAACCTGTTGCATCCTCCCGGGTGACCGTCATACTGCTCAGGGGCTGGGATCTTGGGTTCCCGGTGCAGGTTCCCTGGAGGAACCACGACGATGTCTGTAGCACTGGCCGATGAGACCTGTGCATTGGGTCCTCCTGGGTTCGGGGCGTGCCATGGTTGGAGGGACTCGGCAAGTACCAGAAGGTTCCCAGAGATTTGGGAGAGCTGTTCTTGCTGCCGTCCTAACAGTGTTCCTTGGTGGGCTTCCACATTCCGGATCTGGGAGATCTCTGCTGGGTCCATGTTGGCAGAAGCTTGCTGTGATGTGGTGAGGTTGGACCCAGGGCTTGGTGGTGGGATGGGGGGTTACGGCCCCTTCGTTCTTCTGTCTTCTAATACCTTGACAGGACCCTCAAGACAAGACCCAAGATATGGTTCCAATAAAAATTTTGGTTTAGATTGACTACGGTTCAAGGAAGCAACAGGAAGTCCAATAGTCAAAGTGTTAATATTGTTCTAAAACCTGTCCTGGTACTATCATGATAGCTTTATTTTTCTAAACATGTTTTATGTGTGTGTGTTCTCTTCCCAACAGGGATGCTATCCTGACCAGTACAGTGAACTGTGTCACCAGCTTCTTTTCAGGTTTCGCCATCTTCTCTGTGCTCGGCTATATGGCCTACAAACACGGAGTAAGGATAGAGGACGTGGCCACCGAAGGTGAAAGGAACCCTACTAGATATACACACACACACACACACACAGGCAAGAACACGAACACACACACAGTAAGTGATGCGGAGGATGACATACATAACACACACAGACCACACACACTCCAACAACACACCCAACTTCATTTAGAACCAGATTGATGACCAAACTGTCCACAGCAGAGATACCTCATAAAACACAAAGAAAAAGACAGGAAGATAGACATGCCTTATAAGGAAACATACAGTTTGAGGCTATATTGCAGGCTGCCCACAGTATTCTCTTTTCCCTGGCCAGCCCACAGAGTGCTGTGCTTGTATGGTGGATCCACCCAGGCTATGACTCAGCTAGGACAGACTCAACACATGAACAGTCCATGTCTGACCCTGAGTAGAGCGAGGGGAGTCACCCCTCGCGAGGGGAGTGCTCTAAGGGAGGACAGGATTTTGACAACACCCAGCAGTCAGTCATCTACACACCATTTAGAGAGTTTCAAACCCAGTCAAAACATCTATAACTTCATCATGGAACTAAACATTCCTCAAGCTTACTGTTACTGCTCACTAAATCAAACAACTTAAAGGAAAGATTCACCCATTTTGAATGTTATACCGTTTTTGTTACTCTATTAGCAATTTCATGTTTTCATGTGTATCTGAGCTACTGCCATTCAAGCAGGCAGAAATACAGCCAGTATGACCAGTGATGCAAAACTCGCCATAGCGGCTGTATTTCTGCCTGCTTGTACGCCAATAGCTCAGATACACATGAAAACATGAAATGATCTCAGGAATCGATTGAACATCTCTCAGTGATGCACAAAAATGATATAACATTCAAAATGGATGAATCATCCCTTTTAAGAATGAGCAGCAACGTGAAACACTTTTAATATAATTGATTGCAACAGTAGCTGAGAGGCTCTGGGGTTCAGATGGATTTCAAATACCAGAGAACATTTCAAACTGTTTTTTTTAAGGCAAACCGTTTCCAATAAGTCACATAAATACTGGCCTGCTGTGGAGAGGGGTTGGCAGACATACAAAAAGAATGGGATCTGTTTCAAATCTGCTTTGCTTTCTAGTTCTTCTGTTTTCTACTTTCCACTGTCTCTAGCTGTCTGTAATTTCTCTGTCATCTTGTGTCCTCACTTCTGTCTTTCTCCATCCGCTCCTCCTTCTTTCACTTTCCTTTTCATTGATAAATCATCTCTTATTTCCTCTAAAACGACCTTGTGGACAGGGTCAAGCTCAGGACAAGGAAGTTATATATCAACATCCCACCCAACAATATACTGTTTTATTTCAGCATCCCACCAAACAAGGCACCGTTTTATAGACTGATGGTAGTCAGTTGGCTCTGGTATGTCCTATCACAAGTGTCTCTATCTGTGTGAGTGCAGGTGCAGGACTGGTGTTCATCATCTATCCTGAGGCCATCTCCACCCTGCCTGGATCTACCTTCTGGGCCATAGTATTCTTCATCATGCTGCTGACTCTGGGCATCGACAGCTCTGTGAGTTACTGGCCCTCCTCAGGGTTGAATGACTGCATGCTATGTCCCACCACAAGGTACATATGGCTACTGACCTTTTGGTTCTATCTTATGGTGGGTTTATCTGATATATCTAGTGGATATATAGTATGTGAAGATTAGAATACTATATAATCTCCTCCACTCTATCTATATCTCTCTCTCTCTCTCTCTCTGTCTCGCTCTCTCTCTATCTGCCCCTCTCTCTGTCTCTGTCTCTCTCTCTGTCTTGCTCTATCTCTGTCTGTCTGTCTCTCTCTCTGTCTCTCTCTGTCTCTGTCTGTCTCTCTCTTTTTCTGTCTGTCTGTCTCTCTCTCTCTGTCTCTCTCTGTCTCTGTCTGTCTCTCTCTGTCTCTGACTGTCTCTCTGTCTCTCTCTCTCTTCTCTCTCTGACTCTGACTCTCTCTCTGTCTCTTTCTCTCTCTGTCCCTCTCTGTCTCTCTCTTTCTCTGTCTCTCTCTGTCCCCCTCGCTGTCCCTCGCTCTGTCTCTCTCTGCATTATTCTACATGGTTGCAGTGAGTGCTCTAGGTATTGTCTAGACTAGCAGTAGTGTGGGAAAGCAGTTGTTTTGACTGTTACCCACTAACCATGAAGCATGAGGTGGAAAATCACATGCACCGCAACCTGAAACAGAGGAAAACTTTGTTCACAGAGATTGACATTTTTCCTCATTCAATTTCTCAGTTACACAAGGTGATAATTTACTGTAAATGAAGAGATAAAGGAAATTCCACAGCAGGGGAACATTTTATTTTACATTAGTAGTCATGCCCAATGGAGCACTGCACTAAGAAAGCTAGGTCTGATCATTTATATTCTAGGCCAAAGGTATTCTGTTTGGGTGCGAAGACTGTGTTATTCTGTTACATTGCTGCTGTACGCACTACGGTTTATGTGTTTGTGCCACTGAATCATCCTCTCTGTCTGTCTGTCTGTCTGTCTGTCTGTCTGTCTGTCTGTCTGTCTGTCTGTCTGTCTGTCTGTCTGTCTGTCTGTCTGTCTGTCTGTCTGTCTGTCTGTCTGTCTGTCTGTCTGTCTGTCTGTCTGTCTGTCTGTCTGTCTGTCTGTCTGTCTGTCTGTCTGTCTGTCTTCTAGATGGGCGGTATGGAGGCAGTCATCACAGGACTGTCAGACGACTTCAAGATCCTGAAGAGGAACAGGAAGCTGTTCACCTTCGCCACGGCATTCGGAACCTTCCTTGTCGCGCTCTTCTGCATCACTAATGTGAGGTCACTTCCTGTTCCTCTGAGTCACATATGATTTCCATAGTTGTCATATGATTGCATAAATCAAACCAAAGAGACACAAGATAGAGTGTGCCTCTGTGATTTAGGTGGATCAGTCACAGGAAAGACAGAAAAGGGAAACCCCTGTCCAACCATGTGAAGTGTTGTTATTGACTGACTGGATAAGCTCTGTGCTTCATGTTTATCCTTGTCAGCTCACAGTAGTTAACTGCAGCCAGGTTGCCCTCAGTAACATCTGCAACAACCTGTTGTCATTGTGTCTCTGTATCTGTCTCTCTCTCGCTGTCTGTCAGGGAGGTATATATGTGCTGACTTTGTTGGATAACTACGCGGCAGGGACCTCCATCTTGTTTGGGGTGCTGATTGAGGCCATTGGGGTGTCCTGGTTCTACGGTATGTATAATCGGTCCCCCTTTGCCTAGTTCAGAGGCACATACTAATTCTGACTTCTTACTGTGGTGAACCTGCTTATCTACTGTCCTCATCCTCTTCTGTTGTTCATTAGAGCCCAGCCCTTTGGTCTGTCCATCCCTCCATCACCCCACCCTTCATCACACCCTGCCCACAGATGCCCTCTCCTGGCCTGCCCTCTCTTCTGCTGGGCTTTCTCAACCTCCCTAACTCCCTGGCATCTTCACTACCCAGGCCCTGCAGCTACACCTGACATTTACTGGCAGTGTAGAGACACCGTGGTTCCCTTCCTTAGACCTCCACTGTTAACCCCCTTTCTCCATCTCTCCCAGTACTTCTCTTTCCATTTCTCCATACACTCCCTCCCTCCTCTTATCTTCTAGACTGCCTCTCTTCACTAATAGATCTCCATCTCTCCCAATACTCCTCTTTCCATTTCTCCATACACTCCCTCCCTCCTCTTATCTTCTAGACTGCCTCTCTTCACTAATAGATCTCCATCTCTCCCAATACTCCTCTTTCCATTTCTCCATACACTCCCTCCCTCCTCTTGTCTTCTAGACTGCTTCTCTTCACTAATAGATCTCCATCTCTCCCAATACTCCTCTCCTCTGTGTGAGGGAGAGTAGTGAATGATTATATGGTGTGTGAACAGTCGTATGCAGTCTGTTTAGTGTTTTATGTATTGCACAGAGATAATACTGTAATTCGACAAGATGATTTGTGGTTTATCTTTAACCTACAGCCCATCAATGTACACCATGATTTATAGTCAGCATTAACTGTTGAAACTGAACCTCATGAGGAGGTGAGACAGACAGAGCACGCCAGATGCTGAGCTGTTCTAGGGCAGGCCTGAGCTGCCCTGATAAAGAAACATTATGCCCAAGCTATAGAAACATCATGGTTGTGTACCACATTCCCTATATAGTGTACTACTTTTGGTCAAAAGTGCCGTTTGGGACACATAGGCAGACTTAACCCTGTGTGAAATTATAATATAACATACATGGAAGGCTCAGAGACTTTTAT
Source organism: Oncorhynchus tshawytscha (assembly GCF_018296145.1). Classification (NCBI taxonomy): domain Eukaryota; kingdom Metazoa; phylum Chordata; class Actinopteri; order Salmoniformes; family Salmonidae; genus Oncorhynchus; species Oncorhynchus tshawytscha. Next base: position 73,523,158 of record NC_056440.1, on the reverse strand, counting down.
GAAACAGATATCATTTTTACTGCTGTGTGAACTCATAACTATACAAGAAATTTGAGTTGTGTGCCATGAAGCTCTTTCTCAGCCAATGCTCCACCTGTTATGTATGGAAATTGATGAGAGGAGCGTTAGTTCTCCTGTGAACTTGAGACATCAGAAGCAAAGCTGAGTGTGGGTGCAAATAGTATTTGTTTTCCTTAAAGTACATTGAGTGTTTGATTCAACCTTCCAATAGTGCCAGATGGGCAGGGTTTATACTTCATGACTATTGGTTGTATTGCACCGGGCAAGCTCAATCAAGCTCAGCTTCAGTATTTGTAAGGAAACAAGTACTATTTGAACCCAGGTCTGCAGTGGGTTTATGGGTCTGGTTCTGTGTGCGTGAGTTCAAGCCCTGGTCTTCTGCCCTGTGTTTCCTCTCCAGGCGTGGACCGCTTCAGTGAGGATATCGAGCGCATGATGGGCTTCAAGCCAGGTCTCTACTGGAGGCTGTGCTGGAAGTTTGTCAGCCCCACCTTCCTACTGGTGAGACCCCTGGGGGGCAAGAAAGGGCTGGTTGGGGGACTGGGGTGGGGTGGAAGCCTTTGGCATGGTGCTGGGAGTAGGGATGGGAGGGCAAAGTACCTGACACAAGCCTAAGGTATGAAACATACTGTAGGAATCATGATCTATGGTATGTTATTGTGTTTGAAGGAGGAAATGAGGAAATTCACAACAGAGATTTCTTAATTGTTACTGGCTGCTATATACTGTACTATAGTCTTTTTAAACTCCTCTTATGTGCCAGCAATTCGTAATTTGCCACAGGAAATATGTTTTCCTGTTATATATTTTTAAAGGTTGTTCGCCTCCATGTTAGAGGTACTGTATCTCCAAGAATAGATTAGCATCACATGAACTCTGCATGAAAACCTATTATATGTTTGAACATCTTGGTCATACCCAACCAACCCAGCACGGCCAGAAGAGGACTGCCCCCCCTGGTTCCTCTCTAGGTTTCTTCCTAGATTCCTGCCTTTCTAGGGAGTTTTTCCTAGCCACCGTGCTTCTACATCTGCTTTGCTTGCTGTTTGGGGTTTTAGGCTGGGTTTCTGTACAGCACTTTGTGACATCGGCTGATGTAAAAAGGGTTTTATAAATACATTTGATTGATTGATTGAACTACAACTTACTGAACATATTGATTTACAGAGTGTTTAATGCACTAGGAGTTAGTTAAGGATGTTGTTGTATCTTTGGCATCATTAAAGTGAAGACTTATTTTATCAAATCAATTCTCTGTAATTATAATTACATGATTAAACTAATCATGTAAATGTAATTAACTAGGAAGTCAGGGCAGCAAGGAAAATCTTCAGATTACAAAGTTATAATTTTCCTAATATAACTTTTCAGATATTTTAATATCTGATCAATTAGTCTTTTAATTAATTAATTATTCTTTACCTCACATTAGTCTCATTCCAAACAAACCCAGTCTTTGCTATGAATCATCCATACATCAATTGTCTTAATCATTTATTTACTAACTAACTAAATAATCACAGAAATGCATAACAAACAAACAAAGTAGATATGGTTACAAGGAAATGATAGGGGATGTGCCCTAGTGGGCTAAACCGGTATGGCGGCTTGGTAGACAAAGGGACTGAGAAGGGCGCGAAATACAAAAGACACTACACAGTTGATAATTATAATACTTGAAATGTTAATCCTTTGCACATGAACACTCACTCATTCGGGAATAATTGCAATCAATATATATATATTTACGCTCAGTGTGTCATCGTGATCTCTGTTGGAATCGTCCTTTTCTGTTGGAAAGTTTATCCGAGATTCTCTCTGCGTCCCTGGAGTCTGGTTAGAATGGATACTTCAGAGTAACATTCAGAAATGTTCTATCGGATAGATGTTTCGGCGGTTGTCAGTCTTCGCATTCAGTGGTACATAATTTCTAGCTGCAGACTAGTAATTAGTATTGAAGATTTGCTCTTATTCTGTCGGTATCGATAGTCTCAGAGTAACCACGTGGTATGGTTAAGAATTCAGCAACCGAGGAATACATGGTCTCCACTCAAACCTTAGCCCTCTCGGTAATCGAGGTACGCTTGGTCGAAAGTGGGCTTCTCTAGGTGGAGGTTTTATTCGGAACAGCAGAAAAGGCTGTCCAATGACGCCAGATCAATGTCTGTGCTCATGGGGCGGGCCAATGACTTAGTTTGAATTGGAATTGGGAATTGGATTCTCTTTCATCTCATGCCGTCCCTGGAAGGGGTGCGTCACCTGAGTGGGTTGATTCACTGACGTGGTCATCCTGTCTGGGTTGGTGCACCCCCCTTGGGTTGTGCCATGGCGGAGATCTTTGTGGGCTATACTCGGCCCTGTCTCAGGATGGTAAGTTGGTGGTTGAAGATATCCCTCTAGTGGTGTGGGGGCTGTGCTTTGGCAAAGTGGGTGGGGTTATATCCTTCCTGTTTGGCCCTGTCCGGGGGTGTCCTCGGATGGGTCCACAGTGTCTCCTGACCCCTCCTGTCTCAGCCTCCAGTATTTATGCTGCAGTAGTTTATGTGTCGGGGGGCTAGGGTCAGTTTGTTATATCTGGAGTACTTCTCCTGTCCTATTCGGTGTCCTGTGTGAATCTAAGTGTGCGTTCTCTAATTCTCTCCTTCTCTCTCTCGGAGGACCTGAGCCCTAGGACCATGCCCCAGGATTACCTGACATGATGACTCCTTGCTGTCCCCAGTCCACCTGGCCGTGCTGCTGCTCCAGTTTCAACTGTTCTGCCTTCTTATTATTCAAACATGCTGATCATTTATGAACATTTGAACATCTTGGCCATGTTCTGTTATAATCTCCACCCGGCACAGCCAGAAGAGGACTGGCCACCCCACATATGCTCTCTCTAATTCTCTCTTTTTTTCTCTCTCTCGGAGGACCTGAGCCCTAGGACCATGCCCCAGGACTACCTGACATGATGACTCCTTGCTGTCCCCAGTCCATCTGACCGTGCTGCTGCTCCAGTTTCAACTGTTCTGCCTTATTATTATACGACCATGCTGGTCATTTATGAACATTTGAACATCTTGGCCATGTTCTGTTATAATCTCCACCCGGCACAGCCAGAAGAGGACTGGCCACCCCACATAGCCTGGTTCCTCTCTAGGTTTCTTCCTAGATTTTGGCCTTTCTAGGGAGTTTTTCCTAGCCACCGTGCTTCTACACCTGCATTGCTTGCTGTTTGGGGTTTTAGGCTAGGTTTCTGTACAGCACTTTGAGATATCAGCTGATGTACGAAGGGCTATATAAATAAATTTGATTTAGAATTTTTTTTTTCATTGAACAGTTTTAAATCTCATTACATAATTTCACAAATAGTTTAATCTTTACTCATTCATTTTATACAATAATTAGATGCAAGTCTCATAACGGAGACTCTTGTATAAACAGAGTTATGGTAATGTGGCTGTATTGTCTCTCAATGAGGTCACAAACTTTAAACAAAATGGACCGGTCGTAGCTGGATTCTCCACTGACCGTTCCATGTTCTCCAAAACATGGATATTGTTCAGTTCTCAAGTTCTGTGAGGTAGAAGGAGTTCCTTTGTTCTACTGTGAACCTTTCTCTCTCTGTACTGCATGAGGGAGAGAGTCTCCTCCAGGAATTTACAACCTGAGATAACAGAGCCTGGGTGTAGGGGGAAGAGAGAGGTGGTGAGAGAGAGAGAGAGAGAGTTGGTGCTTGCTATATCCAAAGAGGGCCACGTCATGACAATGTGTAGGTCTCTATATTTTATAATATTAGAAATATGCTATGTCAATGAAGCACAGATAGTGTATGGGCTTGTATAAATAGGGATTACCGAAAGCACATTATCTGTCTTGTTGGGAAATTATGTTATTCCCTTAATGCTTTTATATTGATTATGATCAGTCATAAGTCAATATTCTTCCTTCCATGTGGGAAGTGTATATGTTTTATATGTCAAATAGGAAATAAAAAGAGCAGAGGAAGATTGAAAGCCAGGAAAGGAGGTAGATTAGATTGTAAGCCAATATATCACCATGATCTTCAAACCTTATGTCTGAGGAGAGCTATCATTGTTTAGTTTTAATGTGTAGTTAATGCTACGATGGTTCTGCTAGCCTTACCTCCAGAAGCAAGGCAGAAACAGCAAAAATCAGGAAGATAGCACGCATCTTTGGCTGCTGCATAGATGGCATTTGTAGAAGAAGGACATAGAATAATGTTGTTGGCCTTTGATATTCAGTTGGAGATGAGGAAGAGACACTTCCCTGACCTTCCAGTGTTGTATTATAACTACTAGTGATGTTTGCTGCTCTCTGGGGCAACAGTTACAAAGCTACAGAGCTACAGTTCAGTGGTGATGGGCCTCCAGTCTCTAGTCTACAGCAGCCTGGTGAACCAGAGTACTTACAGTGAAAGTCTATTACAGTATGTTCAAACCCCATAGGGAGCGACCATGCCCCAGTCTGTTCTATTCAACTCAATTTCATCTCTGCAAATGCTTTAATTTTTTTGTCAAAATGAACAGTGGCGGAGTGGAGGAGGAGTATTCGTTATTTCTACAGAAGCTCTGATGTCTCGATGGGAATATTATAACCACTCTGTTGTTTTTTTTCTCCTCTCCTTACTTTGTGGGGATTTGTTGTTACTCCTGTCCTCTGTTGATATGGTGACCTAGCTAACCATTCTGTTGTTCCTCCTGTCCTCAGTTTGTATGCTGACCTAGCTAACCATTATGCTGTTTCTCCTGTCCTCAGTTTGTATGATGACCTAGCTAACCATTATGCTGTTTCTCCTGTCCTCAGTTTGTATGCTGACCTAGCTAAGGGTTCTGTTGTTTCTCCTGTCCTCAGTTTGTATGCTGACCTAGCTAAGGGTTCTGTTGTTTCTCCTGTCCTCAGTTTGTATGCTGACCTAGCTAAGGGTTCTGTTGTTTCTCCTGTCCTCAGTTTGTATGCTGACCTAGCTAAGGGTTCTGTTGTTTCTCCTGTCCTCAGTTTGTATGCTGACCTAGCTAAGGGTTCTGTTGTTTCTCCTGTCCTCAGTTTGTATAATGACCTAGCTAAGGGTTCTGTTCTTTCTCCTGTCCTCAGTTTGTATGCTGACCTAGCTAAGCATTATGTTGTTTCTCTCCTCTCCCCAGGTCGTGGTGATTGCCAGCATCGTGACGTCCACGGGCCTGAGTTATGATGACTATGTCTTTCCTTCATGGTCCAATGTGATTGGCTGGGGCGTAGCTCTGTCCTCCATGATGTTTGTGCCCATCTACGCCATCTACAAGTTCCTCAGTATGCCAGGGACATTCAAACAGGTCAATGGAAAAACAAATCCCTCTCATCTTCATAGTTGTTGTTTATATAATGTAAAGATAACCTTAGATTGATTTGATTTATTAGGATGCCCATTAGCCAACGCCAATGGCGACAGCTAGTCTTACTGGGGTCCGACATATAACGTAAAAGGCATGACAGACAAACGACTGTACAATTTACATACATTTAAAAACATTGTTGCTCGTATGCGATAATGTGACTAGAAAATGTTGTATACACCAGCAACTTTCCGGTCCATAGACACATCTTATATGGGCAGAAAGCTTCAATTCTTGTTAATCTAACTGCAGTGTCCAATTTACAGTAGCTATTACAGAAGAAAATACCATTCTATTGTTTGAGGATAGTGCACAACAACAACAACACTGGTTTGAGACATTCACTTCTGAAGGTAAATCATGTACTTACATTCAGTAATCTGGCTCTGATTTGTCATCCTGAGGGTCCCAGAGATAAAATGTGACTCACCATCTGGATTCTGTCTTATGTAGCAAAATTTGAATTTCTGTTTTTTTACATGGGATATAAGTAGAGACTTAAAGCTACACAATTGTATATCATACACGGCATTTGAGGAAACAATGAGAAAGTAATTGTGCTTTGAAAGTTGATCAACTTGTAAACTCACTTTTGAGAAAACCGTCTTTCAATGTTTTGGTACTACTATTGGAGAGCCCTTCTTTGTCTACACCCATTCAACATTGTTCACACCCTCTTAAGCCTTAGCCCCAACAATCTCTTTAAGGGTTGATCCGTGAAACTTTGCATACACACTGCAGCCATCTTGTGGAAACAATCTAAATTACACATAGGCTACTATCTTAATGTATGGCCTTTCTCTTGCATTTTAAAGATTATGGAACAAAAAATAAATAGAAAACGCATGTTTTTTTGTTTGTATTATGTTTTACCAGATCTAATGTGTTATATTCTCCTACATTCATTTCACATTTCCACAAAGTTCAAAGTGTTTCCTTTCAAATGGCTACCAGGTGCCGCAGCGGTCTAAAGCACTGCATCTCAGTGCTAGAGGCGTCACTACAGGCCCTGGTTTGATTCCAGGCTATAACACAACCAGCCATGATTGGGAGTCCCAAAGGGCGGTGCACAATTGGCCCAGCATTGTCTGGGATTGGCCGGGGTAGGCCATTATTGTAAATTTGTTCTTAATTAACTGACTTGCCCAGTTAAATAAAGGTTAAAAAAAATATTTAAAAAATTAAAAATGGTATTAAGAATATGCATATCCTTGCTTCAGGTTCTGAGCTACAGGCAGTTAGATTTGGGTATATCATTTTAGGTGAAAAAGAGTACAATCCTTAAGAGGTTTTAACATGTAGTGTTAATCTTGGCAGGTACAGTATGTACTGTGGCTTGAAGTCATGTAGCTTGAAAGCTGTGGTAAATAGCAACCTCTTATCTGTATCCCAGTGGTCAAAACTGGTTGAAATGCCATCCTTATAACCAGATTATCATGTCATTTCAACCAGGGTTGCCCCCCTGGGTTAGTATGTGTTTATTTTATGCAAAGATAATCTTAGATCAATGGCAAGCATTTAGCTTGGAGTCTTCACGGCTTGACATTGAACTGATACATAAACTGACTTTTTCCTTTTCAATGGTTGATGGTTGATGATGTCAGTACTTTTGGGATGCTGGTTAGAGATCTTGAGGGTTCAAAGACTGAACAGTGTACAGTACAATCGTAAAAACAACATTCCACAGCTTTGATTATCTTCCTGAGCAGTAAACAGTGTTACCTTGTGTTTTCCTACTCACTCCTCGTGGCATTTCCTTCTGATATCCTGGCAGTGTTTAGACTCCTTCCATGACTATCTCTCATGCTTTTCCTCCAGCTGAGATCACAGTTTATCATACTGTTATCACACCAAGTGCACTCAGTCAGATATGAGGATGGGGGCAATCTGGAAGAGACATCAGAGGTCATGCAGTACACACTGCAGTACAGTGTACATCCAGTCCAGCCTGATCACATCAGAATCAGAATACTGTTCGACATATTTGAGCTATCTTGAAGTTCCTAATCTATAGAGGAAACGGTGGATCTATAGAATAAACTGTGACCATAGATTAAAGCGCTAGTTTATTACATGCTTCAAGATCATGTCTCTTGTGCTTGGGACAATGTGCATCTAAACTCTTAGGATTCTGTTTTTTTTTTCAGTCTAAGACTATATGTTTATTGTAAGGTATGAGTTATGTACTGTAATGGTTTATTTTTCAGAGGATCGCCTACTGCATCACACCAGAACACGAACATCATCTGGTGGCGGAGGGAGCTACCATCAGACAGTTCACGGTGAGTACAGATGTTGGATCTTCATTTGAGCCAGTGTGCTAGAGCAGGAAAATAGTCCTGCAGCAACAGGACATTTCAATTATTATGTGTATTATAATGAATGGGCATGTTTGTAGGGGTTGATATATTTTTCATTATGGCATATTAAGTCTGACATTTTAAAGGTTTTGCCCGACGACTCAGGAATCCTCCTGCAGATCAGAGCTCGATAGATACACTTTATGGTTACCAACATACGTTATTAATTCAGTTTGAATGACAATGTCCTTTAGATATTCATCTTACAGCAGTAGAGGTTTTTCCCAGTTGCCTTCTCCATCTTTTGAAACTTTACCGAAACAGATGTGAAAGTCAACCTTTTCTATTTCAGCTCAAGCACTGGTTGGCTATCTGACAACCTGATGTCACCCAACCTTCCCCCACTACTCACAATTCCGGGGTGTTGGAGTCATTGTGTTTCGACGGCAGATGTTCCTGCTGCTGAGCTTCCTGCTACTGGAGGATGGACAGGGATAACGCCATGCGCCTCTCTGTGTTCTGTTGGTTCTGACCCAACCTGCGACCTGCCATCCCCTCTTTTCCACTCGGCTCCTCATCTCCCTCTCTCTCTGTTGAGTGACTACAGATCATTTGTTTTTTTTTACGATGACTGTTCTGTGTTCATTAGTTATACATGGGTTAGACACTTAAACCAAGTCAAAAAGTACCAAATGACCACTTCTGTCATCATGTATGCTCTAGGCAGGGGGAGACAAACATGACTCGCATTGCTTTTTATCTTCTTGATTCTTTTCAAAGAGGCCCCTCAAGCTTTTAGGTGAACGAGAAAGGGAAGAAATCTAGTTTCATTGCCCTCTTTGTATGTCTGACTGAGTAGGTCCCCAGTCACTACTCTAGATAACAGCAGCTCAACTGTGTCAGTGCCTTATCAAGCTAGACACTTCAGAACCTGTCAATGTTTTCATTGGTCCATACAGAAAGGTAAATGTTTTCATTGGTCCATACAGAAAGGTTTTGCCCGACGACTCAGGAATCCTCCTGCAGATCAGAGCTCGTGGATGACAGATACACTTTATGGTTACCAACATACGTTATTCATTCAGTTTGAATGACAATGTCCTTTAGATATTCATCTTACAGCAGTAGAGGTTTTCCCAGTTGTCTTTTCCATCTTTTGAAACCTACCTGAAACAGATCTGAAGCTTTTGTCACCTGCCTCACAGAAAAGGGAACAATTTATGTTGAGACTCAGAAGTGTTTTGTCTTGCAAGTGGTCGTCCTTATACTTTACACATGGCCTTTACACAGAGTAGAGGTCTACATTGTCCTGCTATGGTTGCTAATGGTACTGTGTGTACCAACTTTAATGTGTTGCATAGTACTAGCATCCTCTTCAGAGAGGCTTGTGCCCTTGATCCAATGATTTGCCTTCGCCGTGCTTGTGGATAAACAGTAGTATTGAACAGTGATGAAGACACAAAGGGAGGCTTTGATTAAATGAAGTTGAATCCAGCACTTGAAAGAAGTCTTTAACAGAAGTACTTGTTTCAGTTTTCTATGGAGAGGTATGCACTCTTAGTGTTTTAGGGAACGTTTTCAGGCATGCAAGAAATGCCCTGTTTTATCAAAAGCTTAACTGACTTACAGCACTAACACAGGTAGACTCAACAAAACAAGTGATTTCTTTACTTTTTATATAATGTTCTCTTTGTTATGTTGCATCTTTCCAATGCATTGTTTTGTGGTCCATATGGGTGAGGGAAATCAGGAGCTTCTCCTTCAAAGTGTGTGTGTGTGTGTGTGTGTGTGTGTGTGTGTGTGTGTGTGTGTGTGTGTGTGTGTGTGTGTGTGTGTGTGTGTGTGTGTGTGTGTGTGTGTGTGTGTGTGTGTGTGCCTGCGCATGTGGAAGGATAGCTAGTGTATTTTAAGTTTGAAATGAAATGCCTCATTCATTGTTACGTTAAATAGTTTATGGTGTCTTTATATGTTACTTTGTCATCTGTTAAAGCCTATTTTTTGTCAAACTCGACTTAAAGAAAATTCACCACCAAGGAAGTGCCAAACTGTTCACCCCTTTTTTAGAGATGTTTTTGTCTTTCGTTTTGTTTCTCTTTTATGTTTCTTTATTTATTCAAATGGAGTTGAAATGTAACTGCATTTTTCTTATTGTGAAATAACATTAATGGCAGGAAGCAAGTCACACACAACAATTATTATTGTATGTGGAGTATAAGACATGGAAAAATATATACATATATTCTTTTGTTATATATCTAATCTTGTATTTATCAAATAGTTTATAAACGAAACGTGAATGTAAAGTATTTTAAACGTAACTGTCCACTGTTACTGTTATATCATTGTGTTTGATGTAGGTAAGATGAATCTATGTACAGATGTGTTCTCCAGTGTAACCGGGGTAACTTTGCAACGTGAATGTAGAACCCTGGCATTACCTGAGCTACGTTTACAGAACACTGTGTACAATACAAAAGTCCTGTTGAACGTGAGTGACAACTATCTATGAAGAAGTCAAAATATGCACACTATTATAATAAAGAGTTCTTCTACACACACAGATGGGGGTATAAGCATTGATTTATTGTTGGAATGGGATTATAAGCTTCTGTGAATGGAATTGAATTCCCGGTCCATTGTGTTGTGTTAGAGAGGGTAGACTGTACAGTAACAAAAGGATGAATGCATGGGGCTTAGATAATAGAGGAACCAGAAAGGGGGATGTTTGGAGCTCTCTGATGAGGTAAAGGGGATTCTTCTTCTGGAAGGGAGCAGATACAGACGTTTCTCTCTCTCATTCTGTCTCTTTCTCTCTGTCTCTCTCCCTCTGTCTCTCTCTCTCTCCCTCTGTCAATTCAATTCAATTCAATTCAATTCAAGGGCTTTATTGGCATGGGAAACATGTGTTAACATTGCCAAAGCAAGTGAGGTAGACAACATACAAAGTGAATATATAAAGTGAAAAACAACAAAAATTAACAGTAAACATTACACATACAGAAGTTTCAAAACAGTAAAGACATTACAAATGTCATATTATATATATATACAGTGTTCTAACAATGTACAAATGGCTAAAGGACACAAGATAAAATAAATAAGCATAAATATGGGTTGTATTTACAATGGTGTTTGTTCTTCACTGGTTGCCCTTTTCTCGTGGCAACAGGTCACAAATCTTGCTGCTGTGATGGCACACTGTGGAATTTCACCCAGTAAATATGGGAGTTTTTCAAAATTGGATTTGTTTTCAAATTCTTTGTGGATCTGTGTAATCTGAGGGAAATATGTCTCTCTAATATGGTCATACATTGGGCAGGAGGTTAGGAAGTGCAGCTCAGTTTCCACCTCATTTTGTGGGCAGTGAGCACATAGCCTGTCTTCTCTTGAGAGCCATGTCTGCCTACGGCGGCCTTTCTCAATAGCAAGGCTATGCTCACTGAGTCTGTACATAGTCAAGGCTTTCCTTAATTTTGGGTCAGTCACAGTGG